>NW_010388790.1:52537-56332 GCF_000710305.1 Buceros rhinoceros silvestris | reverse complement strand
GACTCCTATTGGTTTGGCTTAAATATTTTTGAGGGGAAGAAGCAGTCCCCAAGCTTTTGCTTTTTTCTCCTCAAACCTTACCTGAAGTCAGCTCAGCAGGACTATGACCAGCAGCTGTTCACGCCATAAGCTTGTGTTGCAATTAATCTATTGAAATTCTAATGTGGATCGATTTTTCTCGGTCAATCAAATGCTGGAGGACCCCAGCCTTTCCAGAGTCTGAAGGAGGACGATGCTAACCCTTCCTCTGCTCTGAGGAAAGCAAAGAGAATCTGTAGGGGTACATTTTGATGGCAGAACTTTATCTGAACTGTCCTAACTTCTTGCATCTGCTTGTGTTGGAATCAAGTGGGTGGATGAGAGAGCGAATCAGCAGAGAGCTGAGAAGCTCGGGCTGATGGGCAGTGCAGCTGACAGATAAGGGGATGATATCATCCGTTTCCTGGAAAATGAGATGTTCCTGGCCAAAGCATCCCAGACCCCAAGTGCTTATGTGAGCTGGGGAGTTCCTGGAGTATTTCAAACAGATATTTTAGTAGTCCAGGTGTAGTGTGAGTAAGGATGAGTAAAGGCAAGATATGACTCAGGATTGAGATTTGTGGTAACTTCTCTGTAGGCAGCAGTAAGAATTACAGGCAAGGAAAGAGAGGACTGAGCCATGGTCGAGATGAGGGAATAATTTAACATGGGGTCATTCAGTGGTTTAACCTTTGTCACCTGGGGGGTGGAGAGCACTGTCTGAGCTGTGTTACCATCAGATACAGGAATGTTTAGATTGTTTCCATGCTCACCCACCCCCACCTGCCCAAAGAAGACTCATTAATTAGAAGTATTGAAACACCCAAAACTGCTGTAAGGGAGGGAAGGGTGAGGAAACTGCTGCAAACGACTTGCACGTCTGACAGGTGGTTTGGAAGAAGACTACGTTGCTGTGCTCTTGGGAAGGGTGATTCCTGCACCCTCCATAGCAGGGAAGATGATTTCTGGTGCCTCATTTCAGTGACCTTCTGCTGAGTGTGATGTCGACCTTCGGTCATAACACATGGACAGAGTCCTTATGAGAAAGGTCCAGCATCAAAGCTGGAAGGTAGTAAGAGACTTTCTGGATATTCTAGACAACTTAAAAGACCAGGAGGGATTTTACTTGCCAGTTGCTTGATTTCAGACTTAAAATGAAGCAAAAACTGGGCAGGGAATTTGTACATCTACTTCACTGTGACAAATGCAGAGGAAAATGCACAGTGAGGTTTGATACCTTGGGGAGGGAGGATGGAGGAGCTGCTTTAGCACTGAGATAAGGATTCTCATGAGCCGACACACCTGGATCATTGACGCTGAAGCAGATACTCCCATAACGGCAAGCGGTCTTGAGCTCCTCTGCTGAAAGAAACTAGGTTAAAAATTAGAATTATAGAGGCAAAAAGAATAGACAATGTCCACATAAACAAAGTGAGCTGCAGATGGACCTTAGTAACACCTCTGATATATTTCCATCATGATCCTCAGAAAAATAAACCACGACTGTACATGCTTCAGCTGCTGAAATCAAGGTGCTGGTGTGTTAAGATAGAACCCAACTGTCTGGATTGCTAATAAGTAATTGTGCTCAGGAGGATCTTTAAAAGATATCACACACCCCCAGTGACATGTCTCATCCTAATAGTACTCTGTGCTTGGTACTCTTGCTGTGTCTTGCCAGATACAGTGAGCTAATTGTGTCTCGCTCTTGTAAGAGCAGTTGGCCAACAGCACGTGGCTAATTATCTTGATACCAGTTTGACTTCGTGTTTACAGATTGTCTCCTGTGAGGAGACACTGAGAGTGGGTGGGTGGGGGTCAGGGAGGATAGAGAGGTGGCTGGGACTAAGTACGAGTCATAGTCTGTTCACTGCGACATTAATACCCATGATTCATATTGTGCATTGGGGTCTTCTCAATGTCAAAGGAAGTCAGTCCCAAAGGATGGGGAGCTGCACACAGAATCCCAGTGGTGTTTGTAGGGGGATCCCAGCTTGTCTGGGGTGGGCAGGTACATGCAGGGAGCACTGCTGCTGGTTTTGTATGGGCTTATAGAGGTTTTCCAGGAATGAAGAAAATGGAACCTTCTAAAACTTTCAAAGCTTCATTTCGAACCAGCAGCTGTCTGTCAGTCTGAGGAGTTGCCTGGCAGATGGCACCTCCTGGCCCCCTCCTTCCTCTTGTGTGTTGTCTTCATTGTCACTGAATTAGCTGTATTGTCATGTAGAATATCAGGGATTGTGGTTTTCCTTTACCAGAACCCAGAAAGACTAAATGATGGGAGTTCTCATTACACCAGGTGGGAGCAGGATTGGAGGTGGGAACAGCAACACTCTGGGAAGGAGTAAGGAGATGTGCCAAAACCCTTGAAGAAAGTCAAGGTAAGTAATGCTCCTATTGCCCTAAAACAGTAGCAAGAAGGAAACAAGACCTGGAATCGTATGCTAAGTGTGTAAATATGTTGCTGGAAAATGTAGATGATGGGCCCTGCCATGAGAGGCTCTGTTAGAGAGCACAGCTGCTGAACATGGGGTGCCACCAGCAGGACTGGGGGTTCCTGGCAGTGTCCAAAGTGTAGCGAGCATGGACCTTGATTTTTGAGTGTAAAATTGGTCTTTTGCCAAACTCTAAACCTGTAATCCTTCATGTCAGGCTACAGCTTAGTACAGTTTAATGTGAAAAAAAAAGTCTTTTTTTTTTTTTTTAAGCTCTTTTGGAAAGCAGTAGAGGTCTGTATGCGGCACTTAAATTCCAGGAGAGCAACTTTGGAACAATCCATGTTGCTTTCTCAACTACTGTTAAGTAGAAAGCCAAGAACCGGACTACCTGATTATGTGGCTAATAGTTTTAAATAGAATTGTTTTGAATTCTTACATGTTATTAAAAAAAAATTAAGGAAAACATGTCAGAGGGTCAAGTGAGAGAGTCCATGCAGGCTTCAGACTGTGCAAGTGCGTGAATAGCAAAACAGTGGTGGAAAAGCTCTGTCTTGTGCAGATTCCCCTTGGTTTTGTATGCTGCTTAGTAAACAAAAGTGAGTCTAGAAGAGGCAGCAGCACCTCTGGGCTGATAGACCAACAGAGGCTGAACCTCCCGAGAGCTGTGAAAAATGGACAGCGGTTTGTGGTGTTTGGCTTTGGAAGGGAGCTGGGGGTGGGTGTCGGTCCCTGAGCGCTGCTGAGCTTTCTGATCCCAGGCACCATCTGCAGTTGGCTGGGATCAAGCACAGGGGACGTGGACATCCCGCTCCCTTCCCAGAAACTCCTTCCTTAATACTTTGTTTTTCACTCATAACAGACCCGTCTCACTCTGACAGTAGCTGATGGTTGTTACTTCAAGAAAACGGAGCAGAGGGCGTGCATCAGCTCGCCGAGGCCTTCTCAAGGCTCTCGCCAGCCAGTTGCCTCCATCCCGCTGCTCTACCAGCCCTCACTATGTCATCTGCCATTACTGCCTCTTCTCTTTTCAAATCCCCTTATAATCTGGCATCGGAAACAGTCCATGACATGAGTTCCACAGCTGAATGATGTTGTGCAGGAAAACATACTTTCCTTTTTTGACTGATTATTTCATTGGTTTTCCCCTAATTTTTTCATGTTATGAGAAAAGAGTGAATTGTTTCTTCTCTGTCTTTTCCAATCCATTTGTGTAGAGCTGCCCTTGTGCCTCACCTCCGGTTCCAGTTGTCATTCCCATGTTCTCCTCTTCACAAACAGCCTGGTTTTTATCCCTTTTCTGATTTCACTACAAACCCCTGAGGTGTAGGGAAGGGCAATT
>NW_010388790.1:51489-52342 GCF_000710305.1 Buceros rhinoceros silvestris | reverse complement strand
ACCATTGTGCCCATGTTTTTATATTACTCATGACAATGGCAAAACTTCTTCTCTTAGTGGCAGTAGCTAATTGTGTCACCACCCCTGTCCATATGGCCTCAGTCGTGGTTCTCTCCATGGATGTTACTTTGCATTGTGGTACGAAGGCAGAGGAAATCCACAGTGTCATTTTGCAACACTTCCCAGTAGGTTCTAGTTTGAATACCCTGAAGAATTTTGCAGTATTGGTAAGATTAATTGCCTTTGTGTTCACTTTTACGAGCCAGTTATGAACGTGGACCATTCACAATGCCTCATCCTCAATGTCTGAGGGTGGGAAAGGCCAAGACTTGAGCTTTTCTCACAGTTTGGTAGCAGCACATCGATACTAAAGGAATGGGCTTCCAAATTAGTAGTAACCAGAGTGGAGCAGGACCTCCAACCTCTGAACAAGCAGTGGGGATAGAGGAGATGTCCACAGCCAGAAGCATGTGGCACATCTCTTGGGAAAGAGGCAGAAGCAGGACTCACTGGACATGGTTTTAACAGCTATTTTGGGAGCTGGCTGCCATTCAAGCGAGCAGTGAACAACATGCTTGGATGGAAAGTGCATGGGTGTCTTTGCTGCCTCCATGAGCAGCTACTGGCGACAGGCTCTTCTGGTGATGAGTGTGCCTGGCTCTTGGTGGTTTTTTCCTCTGTCAGATGTAATGAGCCACTGAAGTTGCTAGGTTAAGATACTTTCTGGAATCTGGAGGCTCCATCTGCTCCTTCAAGTACTATTGCCTCTGTTCCACTGGGGTGTTTTGAACTCAGTTGAAGTTTAATAGGAAGGGTCTGGGTAATTTCATCTCTAACCCCTCGCAGTTCAGCA
>NW_010388790.1:50152-51401 GCF_000710305.1 Buceros rhinoceros silvestris | reverse complement strand
CTGCATAGGAGGGCAGGACCTCTTCTGAACTTCTACGGGGAAAACCATGCAAACTGAAGCAGTTTCTGATAAATAAACCAAGTATACTTTGGGGTGGAAGTTCATCTTTTGAGATATAAACAAGAAAAGTACGTGTACATCCAACAAGGGGTGAAGCTTGGAATGTAAGTGCCTGGATGTCCTGTCCCCTTTCTGGATGGCCACTTGAGCTGATCACGTAGTGGTAGTCAAGAGTGTACGTAGCTTGAAGAAACCTTAAAAACAAAGTGAAGAAACCACTGATCAATCTTTATCTCAGTTAAATATTTTAATGGGACTGTTTGTGTCTGAATGTCACAACTTAAAGGATGAAGAAAAAAAAAGTAATGATGGTATCCGTGTTCCAGCTCCTTGGAGTAAGAGTAACACCAGTAGCCCGTAGCTTCAGCGCAGAAGGATTTTAGACTTCGTATTGGCAAGAAAGACTGAGCATTGGACATCCTGAATTTTCCAGGGTATAACAGCAGATGTTCCTTTTGCACGTGAGTGTGTGAGGTCTTACCATGTGCCTGCAGGGCGGATGATGCTCTTGCATAGGGAGAGCTGCAAAACTTGCTGGATTGGTTACCCAACTGGTTGCTAAACATTGCTCTTATTAATTGATAGATGCTTTTTCTCTTCGATTAATGACACGGTCCTTTTAATACCTGCATGTAATGAGCAATATAGTCTTCCCCGACACTAAACCTGCATCAGCGTTTTTACAAAACCCAGATTAGTTCCTTGTTTGTACGGGCTGGGAATGCCAGTATTGCTGCTGTGGGGCAAAGGAAATGAAATGCATCCCCAAAAGCCCACCTCTTCAAATGTTTGGTTTGAAAGTACAACACAGGATGCAGTTTTCACCCGGGCAGCTGTTCTCAAGTGTGTGCGGCCATACAGGCAGCTGCTGTGTTGCTGCTGTAGCGAGCTCTTCGCAGGAAGAATGGGTTTGGTGTTCATAGTCCTTTTACTGTCAGAGGCATTATTCTCACATTTTACACGGCGTAATCTATGCCTTCTGAAGAGATTTAAAAAGCATTATTCCAGGAAATTAAATTACCAAATTTCTTCGTTTTCCCTCCCCCCCTCCTTTTCCTCGAGGGACATTCCGCACTGCTCCGGTTCCAAGCTACCTCTTCCCATGCTGTTTGTAAACACTGCAGACTTCCCCGCTTCCCTCCGCCAAGGCATGTTCCCTCCCCAGAACGACTGTCTGCAGTGAGCTCTT
>NW_010388790.1:42764-50029 GCF_000710305.1 Buceros rhinoceros silvestris | reverse complement strand
ACCGCTCTGCGTTTCGTTTATTTTCCTTTATGATGGATCTTCGTGCCATCTGAAGCTTCATCCTGCGTTACATTTCTCCATCTAAAAGTGCTGTCAGACTTCTGTGCTCGCCTGAAGTTTCTGCCGTTGCCCTTTGCAGCTTCTCATTAGCCATGTAGTGATTTGTTCCTGTTCTGCGCTGCTCAGGATTCGCCTCAGCTCAGCAGCACGTCAGGGCTTTGCTTCTGACCATGCAGCCGTTGTCCTCTCACTGCTGTAATGGGAGCGGGTTTGGTGATAGGGTTTATTTTATCGATAGGGTTTATTTTATTTGAATTTTACCCTTTGAAGAAATGCAAGTGAAAAGTGTTATCACATACCGTGAAAAAGGTGCAGCAGTACGGGTGTGGTGTTATATCTTTCTGTTGGACTTCAGCATCTTTAGGCATAAACACTGAAGCAGAAAGTGATAATAAAGCCTGTGGTGATTATAGGAGTGGGAAAGGACCGAAACTGCTGCTTTTGTTCTCTTTCTTAATAAGACTCAGATTTCTCCCCCAAACTGGCTTTCTTGCCAGCTTAGGAGATGCCATATTTCTCGTTTTCATGCATATTTTCCCCAATTCAAGCTGTCACCTAGCAATTACATTTTGTCATGGGATAAGGTTTAAATGAGTATTTATTATGATGTTTTTTTCCTATTTATGAAAAGAGACGGGCATGCATTTGTTTGTCCTGTTTCTCTATGTACTAGAAACTAGGTTCTTCCTGGCTCCTCCATCCAGAAGTCTGGGCAGATATCATGAAGGCAATACCATGAAAGCCAAAATAATATAAATCAGAAAGTGTCTCTGTTACCAGAATAAATCTGGGTGCATGTTTCTGGACAAGTGCCTTGTAACCAGAACTATTTTGGGTGAAGCAGCAACAGTAAGCACCCAGGTCCCTGGTAGGTTTGTGCTGTGCTGGCACCTCTGAGCTGTTACTGCTCTACATGTAGCATCCTCTTGCTCCTGCAGATGCAATCTGTATGCTGGAATTTTTGTGTGTGCTGGTGTGGATGGATGGAAGGAGCTCTGCCCCAGTTCTGCTCCCTTCCTTCAGTCATTTGTGCAGTTATGTAGTGGGCCGGTGGCTGGAAACGAATCTTCAAGGTATTTTTAGTGTTGTTAGATGGCTGGCAGTGACTGCTGAAGTCAGTCATTTTCCTGTTGTGCTGCAGTTCGTTAAGGAGCTCTGACTTGGGATGAGAGGGGGGTTTTGTTATTGCTTGTGCACATATGAAGGTAGTTTAAGACTTTCTGTACAGTAAGGTGTGGTGGCATATTTGAGCTAGACTTCTCGTTGCCTCCTCCATAGGAGGAGCGCAGGAGCTGTTGTGGAAGCAGAATGAAATAGTCCAGCAGGCTGATTAAACAGCGTCTGTAATGTACTCCACTGTGTAACAGAGGGGGAAACAATCCTGTCGTCATTCCCTCTCGATATTAAAACCTAGCTGAGCTCAAAGCTGGTCTATCTGGAAGCAAACGGCTCCCTTTCTAATATCATCAGTGGGTGCTTTTCAATATCCTGTATAATTTAGGACTGAAAGCACCTGTCTTCTCAACCAGATGTACAAGGCACTGAGGCATGACCGGCTGAAACCCAGGCACTGGAATGCCCTCCTGCTGAGTTATTTCTTTAGCCATAATCTACAATCACCATTTATCTGCAATCAGACCTCATATTGCATTTTCTATAGGCTTGGCGAGACTGCAAAGCAGTAGGAAAACTTGCTTTTGAACCGGGGACAGTAGCAATGTACGTGAGCAACACGACAAAGTCCCACATCTCTGCGACGGGGCATCCTTCTGACACCTGTAAGAGCAAAAAAGGGGCTCGACACAAAACAACAAGGGCTCTATTTCAGTATAAAAGTTGGAAAAAAGATATGAAACATGAGCTGGTTAGCTGGGTCTCAAATACTTGAAGTATCCAGCGATTGTCAGCGCAATAGTTCCCTGTGATATTAGCCTGACAAGACCAACCTTGGTGACAGCCAAGGGGCCATACATTTCTTGAAATAATTAAGCAAAAATATCTCACACATGGCTTCTCCCTGAGAATGTGGCCTTATCAGGTTTCAATTTTATTTTGGTTTTGTTCTGCATTATGGCTTGTTCTTCCCTGTTTGAGGTTGGTAGGGGGGGTTGTGGCAGGAGAAGCTGAAAGGGAGAGAGGGAGAGCCGAGTATGCTTCATTTATTTTGGAAAAATGCAGATGACTTGCAGATGAGCAACTCCTCTGATACGTTTTCATTACCACTTTTGATTGTAGCACTGGGTGAATATTGTGTTAAAAGTAGGTCTGATGTATGCTCAAGCGCTGAGATATTTCAATGATCATTGTTATAGAAAGTCTTTGGTTTTTAAGTGCAAACTTAAGGTGTTGATGCAGAAACCCAAAACTATTGTTACCCACTGTAATGGTGAGAATTGGCTTTCTCGTTGCTAAATAAGCCGGTAGATTTTGGTCCACGGTACTCAGCAGTGAGGGGAAATAGCTTTTGTGTCGTCTTTCTGCTCTAAAGCCGCCGGGAATTTTGATGGAAGCCATGCAACCATGAGCCAGGGCAGCAAAGCTGCTCAGCTCACCATGGGAATGCCCAGGTACTTCTGGTTTAGTTTTAAAAAACTAAAAGGATATTGATATAATAGCTGTGTGCCGACTGAGAGCAGCCTTTCCCGTAGGGCAATATCTCCTCCTATTAGCAACAAGGGTGGATTAGCTGGATGAAAGAAGGATCCTTCTTGAATGTTGGTTTAGTGTATAAAGAAAAATAAATAAATATTTGTGTTTTTTGAGGCTCTGAAAAATGATCTTGCTTCTTACATCTCTGTTCAAACTTTCTTGTTTGCGTAACTTTGCAGAAGGCTGAGTTTGCAAAAAGCAGCCAGTGCCTTCAGTCCCTCAGGTGTTTTTTTGTGAGTGGTTCGAGTTGATAAAAAGGCAAGACGCTGCCAAAAGGCAAGGTTTCACTTCCCCTCTTCATCTCAGCCATGGATTTCCATCCACTGTCTTGTGCCAGCACTAAAACCTGTATACCCAGGTGGTCATCAGAAGGCTGGTAGACACTAGACTTGAGTTTTTTTTGACTAACTGTGCAAGAGCTGGTCCTGGCTGAAGGGAGAACACGAGGCCAGAAGGTGATGGTTTAGTCTGAGTTGTCAGCAGGCAGCACTTGGATGAGCTTAAAATGAACGTGGCTCCAGCTGCAGTGTCAACTTCAGCAACAGCCAACCTACTGGACTGTGCCCTAGAAAAAGAGAAGAGAAACTATTCTCCAGCTGTTCACAGGTTTATTTAAAGGGCTGTTCAGTAGCAGAACCACCGGTGCTGGGATCTGGTGATGCCACCTTTTGAGAGGAAGCTCAGAGCTCCAGCTCCTCGGAAGGGTGTCCTTTTGGACACAGCTGGCTGTGTGGATAGCCACCGCAGTGCTCTAGATAACCCCTGCTCCATAACCCTGGCAGTGCTTTAAGATCCCCGTGGGAGCATCAAAACCTTGCTGTTGTGTGAGGGTAGGTTCAAAGGCGCAGAAGTTTACACAAGTCCGCAGAAGAAGCTGTAGAAACACTTTATCTTGCTATTCCAGCATGAGGAAAGAAGGCTGAAAAATTAATCCATCTTTCCTCTTCTTATGTTACTTGAAAGACGGTTCTTTGATACCTTGAAAACACGTGGAAACAATTGGTTGCATCATTTCCTAGTAGCTGTGGAAACCTCTCGGTAGCTTCGAACTTCGTAGCTGGCGAAGGTCACGGGACGCTCGCCACTTGGCGTGTAGTTCATGGGTTTTATTGTTCTGGGGAAGTAGGAGGAATGATTGCAGGGAAATCTGGTAGAACAGATGTAATAATAGATCCAGAAGCACTCACTGGATACAAGCGGGAAGCTTTGCTTTCTCCTTCAAAGGAAACATGAACATCTCTTCACTTTCTCTCTTGCAGCTTAGGGGGTTTTTTTTCTTTTTTCTTTTTTTGAGTTCTGAATTCTCAGTGATTGTGTGTAGAGGTGTGGAATGATTGCCTTGGAGATCTTGAGAGCTAATGCTAGTGAGCTGTTGACCTGTTGTATGTGGACTGCAGTAACACACAACCTATGTGTGCATAGGGTTTGTCACCCTGTTGCTCTTTTGATAACCTTGCATCCTGCCTAATCTTAGTAACAAGAAGTTGGGCTGAAACAAAAAACAGCACATTGTTGTTCCAGTGCAGAACTGAGGAGGCCGCCTGAGTTCTCCCTTAAAATGAAACCAGTTTCACATGGGCTTGTTTCTATCCATCAGTTCTTCCTAGCGTGTTTGGGCCCACTAACCCAGTTCCAGAAAGGAAGGACAGGATGGAGGTCCCAAAGGTACTACGTTCTTAGCAGACTTCAGTAGAATTGGGAAGTGAGTGAATAATGGGGACCCAGCTGGAGAATTTCCATCACGGCTGAGGTTGGAGGAGCTCAAGCGGTCGTAGGTGGTCACCTGAGCCATCAAATGCTGATCAGCTTGGGATGCTGGAGATGGTCAGTTCACACACAGCTCTAAGCAAGACGTGGTGACCCAGCCACGCAGTCCAAGAACACCAGAGGCAATGAGAGTAGGAATATGAAGTGTAAGGAGGAAAAATCTGGGGACACAGGACACAAACCTGCAGTAAAACGGTTTTGTCATTCCTGCAGCATGTGGAACTTGGATTCCTAGATGCCAATTAGGATGAAATTGGTCTCATCTAGGCCTGTAGTGTCCTACTCAATTTTTTCCCCATTTTGGTCTTTTTTTTTTTGGTGGTGGGAGAATGGGGAGTGGGTTAGGTTCAAGTACAGTTAAAGGTTCAAGTACCGGGGCCCCTGCAGAAAGTGAAGCACTCGGAAGGACAGCCACTTCCAGTAAGTGGACTTAACCAAGCATAGATAAAGGGGAATTAGACCATCTCTGAAAATCATGATGTGTGTCACATAAAAGGATTGGAGACGTACTGTTATAAGTTTAAGTGAAGAGAGATTTGGTTTCTTATGGATTTGAATCCTTCAGGAACTATTGGCACGGAAAATTAAGAGGGATTTTGCTGGGGAGGTGCCTGGAGACGTTGACTCTGTCTTGGTCATGTTTATGCACACACAAAGAACCAGGAACAGGACTGTTGGCTTCTCAAACTTCTCCAAGGCGTTGAATAGAGGCTTGTGTTTCACTGAAAGAAAGCAGGATGTCATCTGCTACAAAAGCAATTTTATATTTTTTATCATGGGTCATGATGCCTGAATCTAATTTAAGGCTTTGAAGAATTCTGAACCTATTGGCATTATCACCAAATCCCCTCCAGTTAACAAGTTGAGGGAAAGGCACATAGCTACAGAGAAAGAGCCATGCAAGGAGCCTTCCCCGGGATAGCTGAGACTTGGTGCAGACACTGCAAAGCGTAATCTAAAACTTCCTTGGCTGCAATTAAGTAAATCTTGTGTCCTGCAGCAGTGAGATAATATCTTCACAGAAACGCTTTTTAAAAGTTTCCTGTTTCCACTGCATTCTCCATCCCCATGGGATAATATTTGCATTCACTAAGTCCTGAGCCCTTAAAAAAATAGTTATTCAAGCAGGTGTGAGTCAGTGGCAGTCCCCAGCTTTTGTGTGGCTTTTGCCTACGGAGCATTACAACACACACGGTTTGTTTGAGCAGTCTGGGGAGATGCTGGTGTTCGCACGCAGCTGGGTGAGCCCAGAGACGTGAGAGTCTGGTGAGGGAAAATGTGGCTACACAGGAGGCACGTCAGACCCTTTTATTCCACGCTTGGTCTGCCTTGGCAAAGGTCTTTCCTCCCTCTGCTGTTCCTCCCATCGTGCTGTTTGTGTTTTGGCCTCTCTCGCTGAGGACCTGCTGTCTCACGATGAGCACACCGGTACCTGACACACGTGAGTTCAGTCCCAGCTCTGCTCTGATTCGGTGCATCCTCCAGCAAATGGCTTCACGTGCCTCAGTTTCTCCAACTGTAATGAATGCCAACCGAAAACAAGCACATAAAAATAATGCTGCAGTTCTCAGATCTTTTGGGGTTACACTTTCGTATGTACCCCTGGGCTCACTACCCAGCTTGGGAGGCATTTTGAGCTTCTCCAGTTAAAGCTACTGGAGAGTGAAACCTTTTTATGCAGCTATCTGGTTGCAGAGGATGCCTGGTTCTCCAGATGAACCTCATCCACAACTGAATGGTTTGACTCTGTCTCCCGTATCTGCTGGAGACCCTGCTCCAAAGGGCATTCTAGGAGACCACTGTGGGGCATTTGGGTCTGCTGCTTCTTCCTAGGGAACAAGAGGAGAAAATGGTCCATAAAATTTCTATTACGTCGAAAAGCAGAAACATCTGTTGGAGACTGCAAGTGAGGCTGGAAGTGGTATTTACCAGCAAGAAGCTGGCATTTAGTCTGTTCAGACCCTCTGCAAAATAACTCCTGCTTCCTCCCATGGAAAATAACGTGGAGGAATCTCTGAGTCAGGACCTGCCCCAGGCACTCAAAGGCAGCAAACTCTGCGCGTCTCGGTCAGGCTGTTGTGCATGTACGTATGTACGTGGAGCATGTGCGTGTGCGCCGAGCAAGGTACAGCTCATGAAATCGCTGTTCAGCAACGAGCTGTTTCCAATAACAAGTCTTACATAAAGTCAGCTGTTCTGCATCACGCATTTTGGGTTTAGGAACACAGCTCTTTATTGCAGCGTTTCAGAAAATAAGCTGTTGGGTTTGGCTTTGGGGTTGGTTTTTTAAGGGAAGGGAATTGGAGGACTATGGTCCCTCCATTCCCGGGAAAAACAGGTTAGGGAAAGGGGCATGGCCTATTTTCCAAGAGAGTGCCTTGCGTCTACATGTTGCTCGCTTACTCCACGTCTAGGCCATGACTGCCTCTTTCAAGGTAATTTTGGTGCCAGAAGGGCAGGCACCTTCTCTGTCATTGCAGAGCTGCCCCACCAGAAGCTGCTAGTAGGAATTGGAGGTCTTCCGTGCAGCCAGTTTCTTTTTCCTCCTTGTTATTCCAGAGGATGGAAGAGTCCTGCTTCCCAGTGTTATTCTGGGCCCCGTTAAATCCTCGAATTATGAAGAAACTGCACCTGGATTAGTCAAATTGTCCACATACGTTCCAAAGGAATGAGAGGTGCGTGTCTGTCTGAGGTAGGTACATGTTTGTCCACCGCTTGGTCCTTCCCCAGACCCTGGATAAGAGCAGGTGTGCTCTGGGTGCCTACCAGAGCAGGCTCTCCAGGGAAAG
>NW_010388790.1:41935-42647 GCF_000710305.1 Buceros rhinoceros silvestris | reverse complement strand
CATGAAATCCAGAAGCTGGAAGCTACTGGTGGACAACCTCTTCCCAGTAGCATCTGCTCCTGTCAGGTGAGGGTCTTGCATCCCCAACTGATGGCAAATTTGCCATATAAAGTGTGGCAGGAAGGCGATCACCATCTTTGCCTTCATCACAAGCTGGCTCGCCAGCTGCTTCTTCCAGCTGGTTTTATTGTGGAGCATCTCATTAAAAAGCCAGGGGAATTAAACAGCACCTTGAAAACCAAGAGGCGAGAAAGGCTCTTCTGGTTCACTGTGGTGCAGTGTTTCATAGTCACGAGGCACTTGGTGTGTTCAAATCACTACCTTGCTCCAAGGGATCTAATGAGTGCATGAGTCACAGCGCAGGCTGAGCAGAGGCTGGGCCGGGGCTACAAGAGCGGCGGCTTCTCAGGATTCAATTAATTGTGAGCTCTGTGCTTATGCTGAGTTGATTTCACAGGTTTTTTTCCATGGCTTTGTGTAAATTGCTTTGAGACCTGAAGCTGTTGTTGCGACAGCTTCCCACGCCACGCGGCGTTGTCTCGAGTTGTTTTGAGTCACCTGCCCTAGCACAGGAAAGCAGGGGGCTGCCGAAGGTGCCAGGGACCAGATCCTGATCCCCTGCCTGGGGCTGGCACAGTGCTTTGACTCTGGTTTTCTCCCTTCCACCTGTGCTGTGCGACTGCAAGTTGGGGCTATGGCGCGCGTGGCACAG
>NW_010388790.1:40162-41796 GCF_000710305.1 Buceros rhinoceros silvestris | reverse complement strand
AAGGGTGCGGTTGTTGCGGGGGCTATGTGCATCCCTCTCAAGCATCCAGACCAAGCACTGTCAGATAAAACATCCCAGGCCAAACCATTAGTCTGACTGTACATGGCATTTCTCTCTGTCCTTTTGCCAGGTTTGCTTCTGAGAATAATATATGTCTGTTGCGATGTTAGCTAACGATGCCAGGGACTGCTGGAAGACCTCTTGCGAATGACCTGGTTTTTTGGGAGATAATCTGTGGGTTATTAAAAAGACATACATTTAAAAATCCTAAAGTCAACAGATTTGCATGAAAAATTGTCTGCCTTGTCTGGCTTACTTGACACTTTGGCTGTCTCGGAACAGATGGGACAGTATCCAGCTGTGGGAAAGGAAATACATTTAATGTTCATACTGTGGTCATTGAAATGTGAGGGGCACCAACAGGCTCATAAGGAACCATTGAGAAAATCCCCAAAGCCTATCAAAGCCTCGGCTGCGTAATTTTGACATAACAGTGCTGCTCAGAGTAGCCGTGCTAAATCTAATCGCTGTCCAGGCTGTTCTGTCCTGTCATGAAAGATTAGGTTTGATTGAGACCAGTATGTCTCAAGAAATCATTTGTCCCTGAAGATCCACGCAGGATGTTCTTGTGGGCTTAAAGAAGAACCTCTGAGGAAGCAGAAAGCCAGCCCTTACTGGAGGGGGGAAACTGCCGAGAGACGCAGGTGGGATTGAAAAGACGACAGACCCTCAACTGTCGCTAATTGTCATGAATGTTCCTAGGAAAAGAGATGTCCTCCTCTGGTAGGATCAACTATGTCCTCCCCTGGGGCATAGGAGCCGCTGTGGGTGGCTTTGGCCATGTGGTGCTTTCTTGAAAGAGTAGAACTGACCCCAAAATAATTCATTCTGTGCCAGAAGGTCTAGAGGTGAACGAAAAACCAGCGACAGCTTCATCCCTAACACTGCTCTTCACTGCCTTCTCGCAGGGAGTTCTGGCAATGACAGGGCAGCTGGGACCAGGAGAGCCCACCATCGCCGTGCCTTAGAGCGCTCTCGAATCTCTGCTAGCTTGATGCCGAGCCCAATGGGCCCCACAGCACGAGGGCAGCTCCTTTACCCCATGGCTTTCTTCCACCCAAGTCGGATCCCCTGCAGTATTTCACAGCTTCCTTCTTCCTATGATTTTTTTTCTTCTTTTTTGCTTAGAGATGAGCCTGGATTTAGTCCTTCCTGACTCTTGATAAAATTGATCTAGGCACCATCTTAGCTGGGCGTAGTGAGCAGAACAAAAGCTCTGACCCTAAAGTCTCGAGTGTTCACATCCTCCTCCAAACTCCACAGCTTGAGCCCATCTCTACTTTTAATTTTACCAGACGACTCCCATCTGTCGGTAAGAGACATGTCCCTCCTATCTGTATCTGCTTTAAAATGGTATCAATTGCCATTTTCCTAAAACCCTCTATCAAAGAAATCCTCTCCCCTCCCTGCTAAATCTCTTACACTTGGAACTTCAGGGAACAGAGCAGATGCAGTTTGATGCCCTCATCCAAACTAATGATTTCTTTCTGGCCGAGAACACGTTACCATCAAGGGGTTTTAATATTCTGCAGAATTTAGTGGAGGCCAATCGAGTAGGAGGGGGCTAGAAGTTC
>NW_010388790.1:35445-40040 GCF_000710305.1 Buceros rhinoceros silvestris | reverse complement strand
GTAATGTTATTTATGTAAATCTGGAAGCACTCTTGAAGCGATAGCCTTGCTCTTGCATCTCAGACTTTTTTCATTAAGTCGTTGATCTTCCTTCAAAAAAACTTTTTTTTTTTTTAAATTTAAAATCCCTCTGAAAACCTAAAACTCAAGCATGGAAAGTGCTTGGGGAAAAATATTTACTGCACAACTGCTCCAAACTACCCACATTATAGAGACCACGGCAATTTCTTGAAGAATGCTGGGGTAACAACTGCCTGATTCAGGGTTTCACACATCCTCTCCTCCTCTTTCCAGCTGCCTCCTTTCTCCTTGTAAACAAAATGATCGCAGGCTCCAGCATCTGACTGTCCTCTGCAGGGTAAGCCTGTTTCACCCGAATGGACCGTGCACAGACACCAAATTTAAAAATAAAGCTTGGATTAAAGTCCTAATTGCCAAAGTGCGTGCACTGGGGACAAGCACCACTCCTCATCTTCACATTGTTCCTTTCTCACTGGTGCAAAGCACTGCAGGGACCACGTTCCTTGTGTGAAGCAACCAAATTCTGGCAAAACTCAGTCTGTGCTCCTGCGTGTTTTGGAAACACTTGCTCACCTTGTAAAGTTTTTAACATGTTTCATAAATTTCCTCCCTGTAAATAGCATGATAAAAAAGTGCCGCTCGCAACTTTGCTGGTTAAAACCCAACGCGTAATGAGAGAGTTTGGCAGGATGGACCGAAGGGCATGAGGCGGACATCTACGAATGCTTTTTGTTGTAGGGGAAATCAGGCGAAAGCCCTCAGGACAGGGCGACGTTGGCCATGGTATGGCCTGCTGGGTGCTCATTGTATATACCCGTGTGACATCTAGCTCTTTGGGTGAGGAGGTGGGGACTCAAACTTGGAGGATGAGGTGGTGGCAGGTAGAGAAAGCCTGGGCAAATGTGTTGCTCAGAGATCAGGGTGTGCATGAAGCTGCACAAATTCAGTCTTACCCACCTTCCCTGGAGGCACACTGGCAACAGACTTGCAGAAGTACTTCTACAGATCCCCGTTATCTGTCCTGAAGAGCTTTAAGAACATCTCCAACAAGGCTAATGGTGATTCTGGGTCCCTGTGTGGATACACTGTGGAAGATCACCAAAGCTGGTGATGCTGTGGCCTTCACCTTTGGGTGCCTGATGAAGCTCCCAGAGCATGGAAGAGGCTCCCTGGGCAGAATTATTCTGCACACCGTGGAAATCGAGAGCTGTAGTGAAGCAGATGCTGTGTTTCAGGTATTTGATTGTGATTATTCCCACATAGGAACGCGCATCCAAAATTGTTAACTTGCATTCTGCAGCCCATACCATTGCTGGAGCAGCTCGCGGGCCCCTGACGCCACGTGGTAATACAGTATGTGCAGTGAAGCAGCGAGTTTGATAAGCAGCATATTCCTGCAAACCGATAGCAGGACCCGCTCGTGACTGGAAGCCAGCGAAGACTGAAACACCCTGGGAAATAACGCTGCTCACTAACGCTGCCAATTGCTGGGGTTAATGGGGGGGTTAGCCCATACAACTCCAGTTCCTGATTTAATGCAAAACTCTTTGCTTGGCCTGTAATTCCCGTGTCTTATTGCAGATAATTGACCTCACTTATCTCTTGGGGATTTGCATTATCTGCGCTAGCAGCAGATTTTGACAATGTCTGATCCTCTCAGAACACCAGCCAATCCAATGGCAAAATATAAACATCTGCCTGGAAACGCTTTCTGCAGGGCATATATGGTAAAGATGACGATTCAAAGACAGAAGAAATGCACCTCCCGATAGCACGGCTGGTATCCCAGAGCACTCTCTTCTGCCTGTTGCTCGTGGATTCTTCTGAGTGTAGCACATTTATGTAACTCATGGGAGTAGCAAAGGCAGAGTGAAACAAGTGGTGTCAACAAGCCAAATCTCAATGCTCTTATAACAGAGCAACCCAAGCACTTTCTGGACGCTGGGGGAAACAGAAGGAAGCTGCTCTACAGTCAGCACCTGATGGCAGCGAGGCCATTGTCACCCAAGCTGGTCCAAAGCTGTAAGGGCACAGGGAAATGTCTTGAATCCCCCATTAACTCTCTGTGGTTTTGCTTCCGAAGCCATCTGAGATGGCTACTTTCAGCACGGGGGGAAAGGAGTGCTGTGGGCCAGACCCACGGAAGCTGGCAGATCACACCAGATGTGCGTCTGCCTTTAAGCTCCGGCTGTGGAGCTAAAATTAGCTTTTAGAAGAGAATATTAAAAGCAACCAAGATGCATTTTTTAGTGCACATTTTCTTTTGTCATGTATTTGTTGTTTTTTTTCTTCTAATAGTAGGTATGAGACCAATTATCTGTGTTTCCTCCAAGCAGCTGTTACTGAGGTTTATTAACATCTGGAGTTTGACCTAGACCATCAGTGTGTGGCACTGGTAGCAAACAGGATTATGATGTGGCAAGGGGACATTCTTATGTGCATAAAGAATTCTTGGACTCCTTCCTGCTAAGGATGCTTGGATCCCTCAGAGATGGGTGTGGGGTTTATGAGGAGGGGGAGGAGGGCTTACTTGCTGGTTTTTGAGTCTTGATGGGTAACACCCTACCCGTGGGGCAAATAGCAGGCAAATCAGAACCAGGAAGTGATGTGGCACATGCACATGAAAAATGATGGGTGGGGAATGTTAACCAAACTCAAACAGAACTTGGGAAGGGTGCCAGGTCGTGTTTCTGGTTCAAGCCCTTTCCTTGGCTCCTAGTTTCTCTCAACTCAGTGGCCCACTCGGTAAAACCTGTACCTCTAAGAAGACTGGTGCAGGAAGGAAGTGTCTCGTTGTTTTTGTTTTTAAACATAACGTGCATGAGGATGTGATGGGGATTTTCCCTTGGACGAGTGCTTACTGCTGGCTCTTGATTGCTCAGCACCCTTCCTCCTCTCTATCAGGCAGTTCATCTTGAAAGTAGCTAACGCTGTCAGCAGGGAAAGGTTTCTAATGTATGTTTGGTTTCTACAGCGCAGTCTAACAGCAAGAAATTACTCCAGGAGCCATTGGTCAGCCAGCAGCACTAACACTTCACAAGTCTGAAGGGAAATCTGGAAGCAGCTAAGCTTGGAAAGTCACCAAGGTTGCCTGCTGCCCACTCTGGTCAGTAAATTTCATGAAGGACAGCATGTTCCTCTTAGAGCTTGATGTGCATTTTTCGCTCCCATATGGATCCCTTGTCTTCACAGCAGGGCATTCCTTTGGATACCCAATGGGGTCAGTCTTCTGTGCTAGTCTAGCCACGATCTGATGAAGATGCAAGTTTAGAGAGATGGTAGATCTCGGATCTATTTATATGCCTCTGGTTGTGAGCCCTGCAATCAATCAGTGCTGGATCAGAGCTTTTCTATCTTCTTCATATGAGAAGCCCAGTTAGCCTTGACATCACCCTGGAATGACCAGTCCATAGCAGTGGTCAAGCCCCACGTACTCTTCTGAGATGCTGGGCTACAGGAGGCAGGAGGCCTGCAAGAGGTGTATGACGAGAATTCCTGCATTCTACACAAGATCCTGTCCCACTACAATAGCTTTATTGACCTACCACATCATGTGAGAGGTGCAAAGTGACCATAGCATGAGACAGGATTTATCTTTTGAAGGTAATTCAATAGAACCAAAGACTGTGGATTAAAGAATGTCCTTCAAGACACGCTGAGTATCTGAGCCCGGGGAACTGTTAGATACCTCTGATTTGATGAAATAATTAAGAAAATGTGCTTGGTTTCCTTCAATGAAACATGCAAGCCGTCTCTGAACGCTTGTTTGTTATGTGGAGATTTTACTGCTTGGATCCTAATTTTTCACAGCTGTAAACAGAAGACAAAGGATGATGGAAAAAAACAGTCTTAAGTAGGAAGGAAGAGGTGTGTGATCAGAAAACCTTTGGCAAGTTAAGAGGATTAAGAAAGGCCCCAATGTTCTGATTTTAACTTCTCTGAGTTGGACTAACATCATGGATTAGATTTGGGTGGCTAAGAGGAAGAAAATACCTCATTAAAAAGAAGCAATTGGGTTTAAAGTTGTCGTAAGACAATGGCTGAAACAGCTCAACTGGAATGGTCTCGCTTGCTTAATTCTGGGGTTTTGTGCGTGCGTGTGGGTGTTTTCATGCCCTCCCCCACCTCTTCACTGCCAATCTAAAAGCCTGCAGGATTTGCTTTAACATATATTACTTTCCTTCCTTCTCCCCTCTTGGTATTGCTGTCTTTGGGCTCTGTTGCACTCAGCAGCGAAGCCGGGCTGATGTCGGCAGTTGGGAAGCCTTCACTCTGACTGGGAATGCTGAAAAGTGGTGCTGAAAACATGAGAGCGCAGGCTTATTTTTATCCAATTATTTCAAGTCCTCCTCTTCCTTTAGAAAAGTAGTGTTGGATTTTTGTGCCCCAGCTCTTCACAAGGTAGTAAACTGGTGGTAGTTAAGCAGACAACCATTTCAGTGGAGATAAACTCTGCAGCTGAACAGGGGGCTCAGGGCTGAACTCTGCTGTCCCTTTCTCAGCTGAAGCTTTCTGAAAACAGACACCAGCAAAATCCCAGGAAGATTGGAGGGGCTCCATGTTTTGGGGAAAGA
>NW_010388790.1:24273-35326 GCF_000710305.1 Buceros rhinoceros silvestris | reverse complement strand
TAAATACTGACCTGAAAGAGGAGGAGCAAGCAAGGTCAGCACGGCAAGGAGGCAGCCAGGAGGCTGTAGGGTGGCAAACACCAAAGCAGAAAAACCTAAGCTGTGTCTCTGACCCCCTTTCCTGAGAAGTCACCTGAGAACCATTTAGTGCCGGTTGAAGGTTCATGTGACAAGGTTACCGATGATTTGAATCTCTCAGGGGGCTCGTTGACAAGTGTTTACTTGTTCTCAGAAGGCAACCAGAGAAGAGTTGAGAGTGCCATGGCTTGGGCAGGTGCGAGTCCTGTCGGCATCCTCCCACGTGGAGCTCTTTCCAAGGAGTAGATTAGTCCAAGGGGATGTCAGAAGATGCCATAACCCTCCTTGGTTAAGCAGAATTTGGGCTTGAAAGGAACTTGTGCTCTTCCTGATGGCTCACTGACGTGAGCACGACCCTGTCGGCTTGGACCATCTCGCCGTTACCTCGGCTGCCTTCCGTTGCGCGTGACCTCCAACCAAGCAGATTTTTTTTTTTTCATTTTCATACTGAAAGCAGAGCAGTTCCTCTGAGAGCAGCTCTCTCAGCCATAATATCTTGCCAATGGAAAAAGTGACACTAAAAATAACTTGTTTCGGAAAGAAGCAAAGGCAGCTTCCAAAATTCCCAAACTAAAATGACATAGGAAAAAAACCCCACCACCACCCCAGTCTAGACAGCTGCACTAGGTGGAGGCAATAACAACCAAAAGGAATAAATTAAACTGTGGTTAAGGGGAGAATTTGTCTCCCCTGATTGCAAGACAAAAGAAACCCAATTCCTTGTTTGTGGAAAGAGATGTTTGGGAATTTCTCGGGCCAGCTGAGGGCCTATTAGAGTGATGTGAACTGGAAATGGAGTTAGAGGGCTGTGGCTGGTTGCACGACCCAACTCCAGACCACACACAATACGTGAGGCTTTGACAAGGCAGCGAGCAGTGGTAGGTGGCAACACCATCTGTTATTCCCCTGAAGAACACAACTGACTTCTGCTGCTTGGCCTCGGCAGCATCCGTGGTGGCAACGGAAGGAGAAGCGAATCTCTCTCCTTCCAGATGTCCACCTCTGGTTCTCAAAACTGCCCAGCAGCTATAGCTGTGTCAGTAATTAGTGGATGTAGGTTGCGACTGTGGTTTTAAAATCCACGAGGTGCTGGATTTCCCCTTTTTTATCCTTCCAAAGCAAACTGAAGCTGGGTCCTGCCACGCTCGGGGTGGGTTTTGCTGGTTTTAGCGCTGCGTTGCTCTTGGGTGTTGTGGCTGGGCAATCTGCAAAGGGGTTTGTGCTTTTTCTGTGTCCTAAGGCTTGCATGTATGTGTACGTTCCACACAGACTCTGACTTGTTTGCCAGTTATTGGATTCTGTGTGGGCAGGATTTAGTCCTGTATCAGTGCTTAAAGGCTTCACTGGAAAATGTTACCATATTTGTTTATTTTTTAAGTTCTAAGGGAACCACTCATCTAAAGCAATAGCCACAGTTGTATTCTCAGTCGGTTTTGTCCTCTTAATGAAATCTGTCATTGGTTTGGTCTTGCAAAAATGCAGTATCTTTCCAAGAGTGGACGTTTAAAACATAGAAAAGAAATCTAAACGTATGTTTGGGAGCTGTACCTAGAGTCTGGTTCCTGTCCCACAGCACACGTAGAGAGGAAGGACCTGTGGGGTATCACACTTTCTGTCTTCTGTCCTGGAAGCAGGCAGCTGACAGATAAAAGTGGGGCCACTTTGTCCACTTGTAGGCATTAAGGGTCACTTGACATTTGAGAACAGGCGCAGGGTCTGTCCTGGTGTCCAGACTGAATTCCAGTTTGCTTGATAATGTTTTTCCTAGAGAAGCTCATCCCATCATTTCAGCCGAAATCCCGATTTTTAGTCCCTTTTTCTGCAGCCTTGCCCTACAGAGGGGCTGCATTTCAGGGATGAACAGAGCGTGGGGGGTGGTCCCAGCAGTTGGTTAAACACCTCAAGGACACTGATATCCAGCTGGAGAAAACGGGTTTGCCATTGGCTCATTTATTCACTGCCTGCAACGTGTCCTTTTATAAATTGAATTATTGTTTAAAAATCAGATTGTTACAGTTTTTTAAGGTAGTAGCTGGCTGTTTACAACGAGACATACCAAGCTGACATCATCCCGGTACCTTGGCTCAGCAGGTTCGATATTGAACCTGGCTGAGAATACTTGGGGAGTGGTATTTTCTAAGCCCCACTGAGGGTGTCGCTGGCATGACGGGTGGTTGCAGAGCTTGAACTCAAGGAATTTAGTGCTCAGAGAGGTTCAGTGAAGTATCCCTGGCCATGGACTTTCTTCCTGCTCACGGTCTGTGGCAGGCTGGGTTAGTTTGTTTGTTTGGGATGTGGTAACACCACGTAAATTGTTTGGGTTGGTCTTGGCTTGTCTTCTTCCTGTGTCAGGCAGGTTTTAATGAGCCGTGTTGGGGGTTTAACCTGACTTCTGCAGGAAACGAACCTGACTTGAGCACCCTGTCTACATCAGATTATGTTTCCTGTTCTCACTGATGTTTTCTGCACCTTATGATCTGCAAGTCCCTGCCCGCTTTGTGAAAGCAGGGGGTTGGGGAGAGGCGAGAGGTGTGTGTTGTTATCCCCTCGAGGGACCGGTCGAGCTGTCGCTGCACCCTGTTGTGAAAGGCCAGGGAGACATCCTGGGTGCTCCATTTACAAAGAATTTGCTCCTATATTAGCGTAACACCCTTGACACCATTTCCCACAGCCTTGTCCTGGAGAAACTGACTGTTCATGGCTTGGACCAGTGTACTTTTTGCTGGTAAAAAACTGGCTGGATGGCCGAGCCCAGAGAGTCGTGATAAATGGAGCTAAATGTGGTGCTTGGTGATACGGTTTGGTGGTGGACTTGGCAGTGCTGGGGTAATGTTGGACTCCCAGTGTACTTTTTGCTGGTAAAAAACTGGCTGGATGGCCGAGCCCAGAGAGTCGTGATAAATGGAGCTAAATGTGGTGCTTGGTGATACGGTTTGGTGGTGGACTTGGCAGTGCTGGGTTAATGTTGGACTCGATGATCTTCAAGGTCTTTCCCAACATAAACAAGTCTGTGATAAAGCGACCTGAGATGCAGCCACAGAAACTTCCTGCTTTGACGAGCATCGCTGCTGACAGGAAAACTTCATTTAAAGTACCAGTGTTCGTCTGGAAGACGCCACGCTGCCGAGCAGCAGAGAGGCTCACCTGGAAATGACCAGCTGACGGAGGCTCTGGAGTGTTTAGGGGAAGCCACGATGATCGCTGCAATAATAAATCCACCCTGCGCAAACAGAGAAGGAGCAGGGCAGTGGGAGCCACGCGGGTTTCCCCAGCTGCTTTGCAAACATCAAACACCCCTGCGAGGGGTGGGAGCCTGACTCAGCCACAGCCGGGCTCGCTGGACCGACCACAGCCCAAACCAGGAGACGGGCAGATAATTGTCGAGCTCTCTCTGGGTGAACAGTTGATAAAAGGTACCGCACTAGTTCTCTCCCACCTGATCTGCTTCCTCCTCCCCAGCTGCTTTTGATGTTTGCTTTCACAGTGATTTCGTACATTGTGAACTTCGTCCTGGTTTTAATGGTTTGGGGATGATGTGGTTTCTCAGATGAACAGAACAAGGATGTAGAGCTCTGAAAGATGCCTCTGCTCTTTATCAGCGATTTCTTTCAAGTACTAAATGCTTTTTCTTTCCTTTTTTGTTCCGCAGAGGTGGATTCTTTCCCTCCTCTGTTTACTAATTAAAATTTAGTTGGTAAAAGAATAAGGATATTGTCCCCACTGGGGTTTGATCTATTGTTATTAGGGCTCTGTGTTGTTACAGATGAGATCAAAGAATTTAATTTATGACGGGTGGATAGGTCAAGTTCAGTCGTCTGAAGCGAGTGCTGGGTAGAAAGCACGGTCAGACAATGTCTTAAGCAGTAGCCCAGGGAATAAGTTTTCCTTTATAACACAGCCCCACTTTCTCCATTTCTGACTCCAAAAAGTCAGGCTGTCCTTTGGATATGAATATTTGAGGACAGCTGGATGCAGTCTATTAAACCCCCTCTGCCTTCTCGTGGTACGATATCCACAAGAGACAATACACCACCAGAGGAACCCAAGGCTGGAGATAAGGGAAGAACTCTGGGCCCATGACTGCCTGTTTCAGCCAGCCCAATTCACGGGTTTACGTCGTGTCTGCTGCCGCGTCCTATGGTGTTTTTAATGTGATTTTAAAATATCCCTTGAGCTTGCAGCAACAATGTCTAATTAAGACCTAAAGTTGATGCTGCGAAGTCTTAGTCACACCCTAATAACAAAAGCTGAGCGGGGGGAACAAATTTATTGGGTCTGCTCATAGGCTCTAGCTGCAATATTTTCCTTGAACTCTGCTCAAAGAGGCACGAGTTGGATTATTTCCATTTCATCTTTATTTATTACACATCAGCACGCAGCACTATTCAGAAACCAAGGCAGACACCACCTCTCTGCTATGCCTATGGAAACGGTGAGGACCGGCTTGACGTGCAGGAGAAGTAACCTGGGAGCAGTTTCTGTCTCTGAACGCGTGGTTAATATAGCTGTGTTTGCGGTTAGTGCTTGCCTTGTATTCTGCCCAGCTGGAGCCTGGAAACGGGTCTGGGCGGGAACCACATGGCCTTGTGTCTGTTTGGAGAGCGCTCGGCACACCATGGGCTGGTGGAAGAGGCAGGGTAGCTGGGGGCTGCGGCTCTGCTTGTCATCGGGCAAACGGAGCTTTACTGTCACCTCCGTCACGGAGCTTTGCCTCTCCGTGTACGTTGTTCTGTCCCAGCAAGGGCTGTCGTTTCTTTGGGCTGGGCAAACTCATTACAAGCAGCTAAGCTGTAGCCTTTGCGTAAGAGCCAAACATAAAATGTCACTGCTTTAGAAAAAAATAATCCCTTTCCCTGCTGTGCCTCACAGAGGAGGAGGTAACGGCGTTCGTGCTCTGTGGACAGGCTGCCATGGGTGAGCAGCCTCCGTGCTCTGACGGGGCAGCTCGCTTGCTCACCCAGAAGGTCTATTTTCTCTGCTTGTGAAACACTGGGTTTGACAGACGTCCCCATCTAAAGAGCCCAGGGTGCCCTCTCCAGCGTGGGGCTTCTGCTCCAGGTCCCTTGCTGTCTTGGTTGGCTCTTTCTTGACCAGTTTGGTGGTAGTTTCAGCTCGTAGTGCCAATGCCTCCACCTCCTCTCTCTGCCTGCTCCTGCTCCCAAGTTGCAGTCTCCATTCCTCAGTTGTGCATGGCATCGTAGCCACAACCAGGGAGCTGATCTGGATTAAAAACCCAAACTGTGGAAGTTACTCATCAACTGGGGTTTTTTTGTGGGGTTACTTGGAATCGAGAGCAGTTCCTCGGGCTGGTTGAGGGTGTGGCCAGGCACAGAGCTGTGCTGGTGGGGCAGAGGGATGCTCAGGGAAGGGATGCCTTGCACCCATGTCTCAGCTGGGCTGCCACCCATGACATAGCCTCAGGAGAGTGGCTGCAAACCACATGTGGTACAGAAACAATTTCCTCTAACAGTTGTGTTGGGGCACTTGTGGGATTGGCAGCAGAATTTCAGCCATGACAACATGATCACAATATTTTCAGTTCCCAAGAACATCCGTGGATCCTGATTCACCCTTTTTAGGGACTTTTTGTTAATATTGAGAGGTCAAACTCTGAGAGTTGTAACTGCAGCTTGTACAACTCCGTGCTGCTGCTTCCATTCAGGGAAGGTTTGGTCAGGGCTGTTCCCCTGGCACTTTCCATTTTCTCATCCCAACCTGCAGACAGATGATCCACATCCGTAATGGGGCGATATTGGAACAGACAGTGCTCTCAGGGCATTTTTTTAACCCAATGAGAAGCTGGGTATGTGATACTTTGGCACGTCCTTGAACGATCCAAGAAGCTCACACAGTCCAGATCAGCCTCAGGGAGGCTCATCCAAACCTAAGCCCTAAAACTTTTAAAATTTTTTCGTTATGGCTGTGCCAGTCAGCTTGGAAGCCTCGAAAGGGGAACTGGTGGGTGGTACAGTGTCTTCATTGCATTTACTGCCTCTACATTTTCTGGAATAAAAGCTTAAGCTTTGATTTCTCATGACTTTACAATGTATCATCTTGGAAATCCATGCTCCCCTTTTGACAGTGTCGTTAAGTGAAGTCATCAGCTAGAAAGCATTCGGTGGCGATTACAAGAAACTTTTTCAAACCCCGCTCCCCGCTATGGCAAGTGAGGGGGACAAAGAAAATCTTTTACAACTTATTTTTTCTGTCTTAGTAAAATAAAAACAGCCCCCTGAGAGGCATTAGTAACTGTTGAGAACCAATATTTAGATGTAGTAATTTATCTTAGTGTTTATAGAAACCACAATTAAATATTTTTAAAATCTCCAGAAAATTATAATGAGGGCTATGTAGCCAAATTTTTGGGGAGGGAGGAAAAAAAGTAAATTAAACAGGCTTTTTATGCCTAGGGATTTGTGTTGTTTGTTTCTGTTGACTAATATATACAGTAAACGGCCGAGTCCCGAAGTGACTCACGGGCTGTGCAGATGGTGAGCTTTCCTCCGGGCTCCCTGCGTGAATTGAGTAGGAAGAGATGCTGTGTAACTGTCCCATGTCCTCGTCCCCTGCTGCAAAACCAGAGGGTGTGTGAAAACCCCTCCTGGGGATGCAGCTGCAGGAATGTTGGGTTTTCCAGGCGATTACGTTTTTTGGGAAGCTTGTGCTCTGATCCAGCGTGAATGAAACGAGATTAGTTGGGATCTGCTGGAGGCTGCCAAGGCAGAAGCCAAGTGGAGGATGCAAGTGTGTGGGAGGAGAGGACAAAGTAGCCTCTTTCAGGGTTAAGTCTCCCAGGGCTGGTTCCTACCCAGGAGGGGGATCTTGGTGTGCCTTCCTTTCACTGCGGCAGTGAAGCATTTGCTACTCTTGGGAAGAATTTGAAGAAGTTAAAAAAAAAACCCCAAACAACCCCCAAAACAAACAAACCAAAACTCCCAAATAACAACAAAGAAAAAAAAAACCACAAAGAACCCACAACCAACCCTGGGGGACCCCCTGCATTGCCCGTCCCTGCTGTTCTCACTGTTGGGCAGGGACCCACAGCGTGCAAATACTGCAAATACTCCCTGGAGCCACCTTTGAAATTAATCTGGGGCTGCTCGAATGAGATGCTCTAGAGCCATGGTCACCTCAGCTGCCTCTTCTGGCACTGTGCTTCTTCCCCCAGACTCACTCTCATTTAACTGTGTGTTACCCAGAGAGACATTGAGGGGCTGGAGCGTGTCCAGAGAAGGGCAGCAGAGCTGGGGCAGGGTCTGGAGCACAATGCGCTGAGGAGCAGCTGAGGGACCTGGGGGCATTGAGCCTGGAGCAAAGGAGGCTCCGGGGAGACCTTCTGGCTCTGACAACTCCCTGACAGGAGGGTGGAGCGAGGTGGGGTCGGTCTCTGCTCCTCAGGAACAAGTGACAGGACAAGAGGAACTGGCCTGCAGTTGTTGCAGGGCAGGTTGAGGTTGTCCCTGAGGAGCCATTTCTGTCCCGTTGGGGTTGTGCAGGGCTGGCGCAGGCTGCCCAGGGCAGTGGTGGAGTCCCCATCCCTGGAGGGGTTTCCCAGCCGTGTGGAGGTGGCGCTGAGGGACAGGGGTCAGTGGGGACCTGGCGGTGCTGGACTTGAGGAACTTTGAGGTCTTTTCCAACCATACAATTCTGTGATTCTTGTGGGCAGAACAGGAGCTGTGCTCTGTCTCAGTAATGAACTCTGACTGTCCAGGAAAGCATTTATTTTTGCAAAATTAAAAAGTGGAGGTGAGTCAATGGGTCTGTTTATAGCTATGTTAAAAAGGCAGAAAAGTTACTGCTAACATATGTTGCTTCATGTTCCCAGAGCAAAACCATTAGCAGGACGGTAGTGTAGAGCGCAGGTGGTCAGCGATCAATACCGCATTTATTTAAGAGGCTCCTCTCTGAGTCCTGTTCGTGTCTCCACAGTCACGGAGAATGAGCGATGTAATGGGTAGAGCAGCAGTGTGAGCGGCCCCGTGACTGCCAGGTTCAACTGAGGAGATCCTGGCTAAGTGGCACTAATCACGGACTGCTCCCAGTGCCACAGCTGCCAGTGCCACAGCTCCCAGCCTGCAAAATGCTGAAATTCTTTCTTTCTCCTTATTGATGCAGATGTTTGGGGTAAGGGACTGGCTCCCGGCATGAGCTTTTAGACTATGTAGCCCAAAAGGTACAGGCTCTTGTAGGCAGCTGTGGTGGTGATGATACCCAGACATGATATCCCTCTTTACAGATCTACACAGACCATTTTTTTTAAGGACACATACTCTTAGAGATAAATCTTTTCTTTCCTTTATCTCAAACATTTGATTGGTGATTGCTCGCAGACTTCTGGAAGTGTCCTGTGATGGTTTTGTGACAGGACATGAACTTTTCATCTTTTCTGTTGCTGTAAGTGATGAAATAGAGACAAAGCACTATTTCCTGCCTTGCTGTGTCTTCTGAGGGGAAGGTGGGAAACTGCTGGTGTGAGATCATCCCCTTTCAGAGGTTGGTGAACTGGGCTATGAGACCACAGTCTAAATCCAGAGGAGATAACTGGCAGGGCTCTGAGACAGTGCTTCAGGACCTCATAAATCCCTCCTGCCTTCAGGATCCAGGTACGGCATGTTCCAGAGACGATCCTCCTGACATCAAACAGGGTTTCCTCAGTTCGTACAACCAGCAGAAGGGTTGACCACCAAGAACCATGACTTTCAGGAATTGTGATGGTGTGATTTGCAGGGCATATAGTGCTGATGTGGAAGGGGAAGGTCCCAAGTGCTCCTTGTATCAGGCCCATAGTTTGCTTTCCCATTCCAACCAAGGCCAAACACTCCAGCTGGGAACTTTGAGGCTCTTTGATTCTCACCCTCCCATAAAACTGTCTAGGAGCTGGTCCGGTGGGACGGCAGGCAGGAGTCAGGTTGGTGTGACAAGCTGGGCTGCACTGGGACCTGCCTGTTTCCCCTTGGACTGTTGTCCATATTGACATTTTCATGGAGCACTTTGATCCTTGCCAAACTGTTGTCTGCTAGCCACGTTCCACCAGAGAGTTTGCAAACGAATCTTAACAGTAGGTTAACTAATAATTAATGATGCTTTTTCTACATGCAGTCCCACAGGACCCATTGCTGGTGGTTTGACTGAAAACATGAATGAGTGAAGCTTCACTCCATCTTTGCAAGTTAGAGAACTATGTAATTTTTATTCTTTTTTCAATAACACAAGCAGTTTTTCAGAGCACTAGACTGGACCCAACACAACAAACCTCAATAGTTTTGTCCATTTCCCCCTGATTGTTAACAGAGCTGAACATTTTCCCCGTGTAAATAGCAGGACCCCCCCCAGCGCCATGTACGAAGTCAGTCCCCGTCCAGCCCCGCATTGTGTCACATCCATGCAAAGGCCACCTGAGGAGCAGCTGAGCAAGTCTGTCGTGGACTGGGTGTAGGAAAGAGGGTTGGGGAAAATCACTGCAACATGTGAAGGCTTTCCTGATGTCTTTGCTAGCAATCTCTCATTTAAAATTGAGCGAGCTCTGGCTTGGGTCTCTATCTATTCCAGCTGCAGCATTATGGCACGAGGACAGAGGCACGCTCCTAGGTGAGAAATACTGCAGGGAGTGAGTTCATTTGGAACACGAGGGTGGCCTGGCAGCGGGCAATACCATGGAGAGAAGCAGTTAGACCAGGAGAAAGACTGAGCGTTTCAACTGCAAATACGTTTCAAGTTCCCTGGTTCTGAGAACGTTTCCTAGGTTTTTAATTCATTAGCTTGCTTGTTTTTGTAATGGGAGCCATGGCGGTTACCTCACTGCTCTGGGCTCGTGCTGACGGAGGGCGCTGGGGGAAGATCAATCATTGCTGGGTTTGAGGCTTCACTGATAACCTCTGCCCAGCGCTGGATGGAGCTATAAATGCTGAGTGGTCTTCTGAGATGGGAAAGCACTTTTTTCCCTCTGTTTTATGTATTTTCTTAATCTGTGTTGATGCTATATGTTATTAAAATCGATTACCTCCTTCATGTATTTCCTCTCCTCTGGACTCAATTACTTTGCATCTCTTTTTTTGGAGAAAACGGATTGAAGCTGATACGAGAGAAGTAATATCCAATCTGTATTTCTTAAGGTACAGGATCAGTCTGTCAGGCTGTTGGCACAAAACAACAATTGTTTTATTGTTGGTTTAAGTAAATAAGAACAAGAAGTCTTAAGTATTGGCATATGTTGATACTTGGCCAAAAAGGTCTCTAAACAATACGTTTTCTATTCATTCCAGAAACCTCATACTCCGTTATTTCTCATTTAATGCTGCTGGCAAATACCCATGTCACCATCTAATTTTGACTGTAGTTCAACTTTTCTAGTGCAAAGCTAATCCTCATTATAGTTGTAAACATGTGTTTCATTTGGCCTCATACTCATGTGCTAAAGTGACAAAGGCAATCAAGGGTTTCTACCAGAAATGGAGATGTGTAGGTAAGTGTTTTGTTCAATCTATTTCATCTTTTATACAGTGAAAATCAGCCCGGTTGCTTAATAGGGAAGAATGTTTTTATAAGCCTCTCTGTACTCTCGTGCTTGGCCTGTTTCCTGCTCTGCATCTTATTTTGGAAAGATGAGACGCACCAAGGAGAAAAAGAACAAGTGAATCTAGGAGTGATCATGACAGCTATCTGGAGCGGCTCTGTGTGTGGCTTCGACATCTTTAGGTGCTCTTCAGACACCAATTTTAAAATTAGTTTTATTTTTTATTTTAACATGCCTCAGTTTTCACAGAGATTTACAAGTTCAGTCCTTAAGGAGGCCCTACTCAGAATCACAGAATTGTTTTGGTTGGAAGAGACTTTGAAGATCATCAATTGGAGTCAATAACCCAGTACCGCCAGGTCCCCACTGACCCCTGTCCCTCAGCAGCACCTCCACACAGCTGGGAAACCCCTCCAGGGATGGGGACTCCACCACTGCCCTGGGCAGACTGCGCCAGCACTG
>NW_010388790.1:19341-23969 GCF_000710305.1 Buceros rhinoceros silvestris | reverse complement strand
AGCCCCTCAATGTCTCTTTGGGAGTGAGGGGGCCCAAAAGAGGACACAGTATTTGAGGTGTGGCCTCACCAGTGCTGACTACAGGGGGACAAAGCAAATCCTCTTTAAAATGAGACTTCTTGAAAGGGGTCACAAAGCAGCAGCCCTGAAGTCCTAATTCATTTTCAGACAATTTAATTTTGTAAAATATTTTATGATCTTTAATGGCAAAATTCAGCCTGACTTCCAGACCTCCGCTGGAGCAAGTGACAAACTGTTTATCAAAATAATGTGATTCATGGAAGCCTGGCAGAGACTACACTTGAGCTGCCACCAGCCACCAAACTCCAAAACTGCATCACTGTAAAACCAGCAGAAACCCCTGAGCCTTCCAAGCACAATGAGACGCCAGTAACCTGAGTCAAGCAGGACCAGAGCTGGTTCCTCTACGGTTGTGTTTGACAGGATAAGGGAAGAGAAGATTTTCAGTTGGAAGGGACCTGCAACCCTCATCTAGTCCAACAATTAAAATTATTCCATCATAGTGATGCTCCAGGTTGAAGGGTATATTCATGTTGGCTCTTTTGTAATTACTGCGAAGTTAAGATGTCCCCTAGGAAAAGATCAAACAGAGGGAGGAGTTTGGAGGCACGAGGTGAGGGAGGAGTTTCGTTCCCAGCTGCGGTCTGCAACGTGAGGGGGGTCAGCACGGTGTTTGCAAGCTGTTACCATCCTGCGGCAGCAATGCCAAAGCAGGCAGGCTCCTGGGAATTCCCGAGCACACACGGACCATCTGCTTGGACCTGGGTGGTACCACAACTACAACAGCTGTCAGCTTGGTGGGAGCGTGCCTGCGCTGAAAGAAAAACAGTTTGCCACAAAACATTTTCCTATATTCAAATGCACACTTGAGCCACAACCGTTCCTCTGTGTTTGTGTAGACCACCGAGTGGCAAATTGTCTTCTTGTATTTAAATGGGTCCCAAATTCAACCCATACATCTCCAGTCATTATCACCCCATTAGCCTCTCTCTTCTCTGCTTTTTTTTTCTCACTCAGCAGTGGTAAACCCCAGGCCCGTTCTCAAGCATGTGGCTGATATAAGAGGAAAGTTCTTTTCAAATATAAAAATGCTTTTAAATACTGTTTTATAGAAATTGTGATCATCTGCAAGAAATCAGTTTTCAAAGAAGCATTTGATGGACTGACAGCCATTTGAGATGAAATGGTCCGATTCAAGCTGGATTGGGAGTCACTGTTCTGGAGGGCACATGAATTTGGAAGCTGAATTTTGAAACTACCAGTCTGGCTTTTGTAGTGTGTTGGGACCCAGACTGACAATAGTAACATAGAGTTTTACACCATGAAGTGGCCACCCCAAGCTGACAACGATGGAAAATCGTGGCTGTCTGATAGCTGTTGGAGCATCCATACTACAGCATTTGTCACCACCTTCAGCACAGCCCTGTTGGTAATCAGGGTGAAGAATTGCACGGGTCTCGTGGTGACCAAGGCTGGAGGAGATCTTGTTAGAGCGCATCAAATAAGCTTGGAGGTGCAGCGCATGGAGAGCTCACCTCGATGGTGCTGTGGGGTGAGTTCAGGGCACTGACATCTCAGGTGAGTGCAGCGAACAGGTGAGCATGAAATCAGTTCCTACAGGCAAAGATTGTCCTTTCTGCCTTTAGCTCAGTGGGTTCTGCCTAAGGAAACCCCTCATTCAGGTGGGGGATTTTTGTCTGTGTTTTGCTCTTTTGTTTTTTTTTCCTGGCATGGAAATTTTGTAGGGACAAACATGACCTGGAGCATCGCCCTTGATGCAAGGCTGCTCTATGAGGGTCGGAGCTAGCTGAGAGCTTAAGAGTAGGGGAGAAGGTGGCATGCTTTGAACAGAGGGCAGCAGCAAGGAGAAGTGATAAATGTGCCAGACAAGTCGTCCCATAGTTCATCACACTAGGGGACAAATCCAATCGTGACCTCTCATCCTTGTGATTAAAGCTCTAAAGGTTTTACTACCACCACCCGGTATTTCCGGTGCGTTCGTTATATAGTTTCCTGTAACAGCATTTATTGCTCTCCAGTGCGCACAAGATGTTTCCTACATGCTTCCATTCACGCTTTTCTGCCGTTAGCTGTGGATGTTGGTTTTGTTTGTATGTTTGGAGAACTTTCAATACGAAATTTCAACATGTTAATCTGGAAGAAACTAGACAAAACTCTTTCCTGGCTGGAATTCATCGAGCTCTCAGCAGAACGGTTGCGTTAGAAGTTGCTATATCCACCATGTTGCGGGGCTGATGTACCCACACTATGAGGTAGCTGCTGCGTTTTCCACCCTTCATATCGTCCTTACTAGATGTCTGGGTTCAGAGGCAGCAATAATTTGGGGCTGTTTTGGGTATTTTAGTGTTTTATTTGTTTCAACGCTGGTAAAGAACAGTCAAGGCTTTGGTGATCGAGAGCCAACACCGGCGCTGCTTCAAAAACTGTTCATGCTTTCCAGGTGTCCAGCTTCCAAAGCGCTTAGGGCACAAGGGGAAATGTAAACATTGTTCCGTTATTCAACCTAGTACATAAGAGCATTGAGTCTGACAAGGCTCCAGGTACCCCCGTGTCCCGTCCTTACCTAGATCAGATGCTGATAGCCCTCCCCAGTGACATATAATCTCGTGGGCTTGTTTTCACTATAACAATTGGCCACTGTAAATGGTGGTTACACTTCTTCGTGCCTGCCCTGCCGGAGCGGCTTCCAGGAGCTTTTCACTGCCTTTCTCAAGATTCAAGTTTGTAGCAGTTCTGTCTTAAATACAGTTTGGGTGTATTTAAGTTCAGGTGTGTGCTGCATTTACTGGATCTGTATGAGGAGGGAGGCAACTTCAGATATTCTTTGAATATCTGAATATTTTTCATCTTTTTTTCTATATGTGGTGTTAAAAATCATGAAACTTCTCAGTAGGGTGTGGGCCAGGTTGGATGAGGCTGTTTGCAGAGCCCAAACCTGGCTGCAGAGGGTGAGATGAATTTCAGGTTATGCCATTGAGAGTCTTCACGCTGGACACGGAGCAGATACCGGAGCTGACGAAGCTAAAAGCGCTTGTTGCAGAAACTACATGTGCACAGAGGGTCTTAGCAGGGCAGAGGGGTGGTGGGCTCAAGGATCATTACTGAGAGCAAGACTTGGTGTCTTTTTTTCCGGCTGATCTTGCAGGGGAAGCAGAGCAGGAGCTACCCCCTCAGCCCTTGCGCTGCCTTTGGTGAACGTGAGGATTCATATTTATACCCAGAGCTTGCGGGGCCAGGTCTGCCGAATACAGACGATCTGGCTTTGCAACAGCATAAGAGCATTCAAGGTGCTACTTTAGAGTATGAGATGTATATAAGAATTGTAAGCAGCAATGAATGTGCTCCAATACCGGCAGGAGAGATTTACTTCTGATCAGCTGGCAGAGCTGGGTTTAGAACAGGAATCTGGACCGCGGTGTAGTTTGAATTAAGCTGGAATTCTGCATTGTATTATTTTTATAGTCTCTTCTCATCCGACAGAGATCTCTAGTTCTCTGCTAACGTAAAGCGTATGACTCCGTGTTGAGTACGTAGTACACGGCCCAGAGGAGGTGGCAGCAGCCGATCCTCTGCCAGGGAATAGTTGTGCTGTGGTGGCTCAGGGCTCCCCAGGCTGGTAGATGTGATGGTCCTCCAGCATCTGAGATGAGACAGCTCCTTCCCAAAAACCCGCCTTCCCTCCAGAAGGACCTTCACGGCGGGCCCCGAAAGCGGCAGGGAAGTGTTCCCATCCCCAGCTGTTTGCTTCCCTTTACTTACCTTCGGCCTCCAGGTCAGGAAACCTTAATAATTTCCTTTTTATTAATTTAATCCATAGTTCCTAGTAATTACCATAAATTAAGCCTGCTGGGGGGAGAAACACAGCCAATAAACTCCAGAAACTGCTGGCTTTATTTGGGTAACGTCAGTACCTAGAGGATTGTTTCCTGTAGGTCAGTCCCTTGGTTGTCGTGATTAACTTGAGATCAGACCAAGAGGCAGAGAGTTTCCTGTACACCTTTTAAACAAGGCTTGGACGTGCCAGGAATTCTGCTAATGCTCAGGGTCCTATTAAATGCTTATCCTTGGTGTGAAGTGAACACACTCCTGCCCCTGTGCAGGTACCGAATATTTCCCGAGGACCGTGGCGCTGAGGGACGTGGTTTAGGGACCCTGGCAGTGCAGGGATGGTTGGAGTCGATGATCTTAAAGGTCTCTTGTGTGATTCTGTGAATGGACTTGCCTGGAGACGCCGGTTTATTCTGCCCGATGGTGTTCACACCAGTGAGATGACAGCAGTGAGCACGGTTCTCCTTTTAACACCCAGCGTATGGATGCAAATTGGGCATCACCTCTCAAGAACGACGACCAACAACATAAAATAATCTGGATTTGCAGAGGGAAAATATATGGTGTTATTTTGCAAAGACCCTTCTTTGGTCCTCCTAGGCAGCGCCTTTGGAAATGGGGCGCTCGGAGCATGATGAAGAAAGTGGGAATTATAACAAGCCCGCGGGAAGAGAGGCTGACTCCGGGAGCCCGCAGAGGCCCCGCTAGTAAAGGGTTGCTGGTTTCCTCTTCTAACTGGGCTGAAGCCAGGCATTCCT
>NW_010388790.1:11943-19139 GCF_000710305.1 Buceros rhinoceros silvestris | reverse complement strand
CATTCCTGCAGTGTCTTAGCTTTTTAAAATTAAATTCTTGCAACATGAGGATTTAATCCCTCCTGGTATATACAGCGTGTGTGTAAGTGTATGCGTGTGTCTGCGTGTGTATATATATTTTTTTTTCCTACAAAAATTTCACCAGGCACGTTATTTTTGAGAATTGGCTCAGATACAGGGTCAGTAACTTTCCACCCAGAGCCCGTGGAAGGGTTTGGGGTTTGAGGCTGCATAGAGGGTCAAGTTTTAGAGTTGTGCTTGAGTTGAAACTAGATCTGGGGTTGGGAGCCACTAGGGATGAAATCTGTTGCATTGTTCTTGAATTATTTTTTTTATTAAAAATAATGGAAATAAGCAGTTTTGCTGTGCCCAAGTCTTTTCAAAACAGAGTTCTACCACATTGAAAATGGTACTAAGAAAATTAGTGGTCTCCAAGATGGTATTGAGTTTGAAATCCAATCCCAGAAGGGTAAGTTTGGAGTCACAGACTGAAAATTGAACTCCAGCAAAACAAAAGGCATTTTGATTATACTGCTGTGATGGCTGGGGGAAGAACACAAACCCTACCCTGTTCCTGCTAGCAGGCAGCTAGAAATCGCGAGGGACCAGCTAGGTGCCCCAGGGCGGGGCTGCGAAGCACTGAAGACAGCTGCAGGCGAAGCCCAGGCTCCATGTCCTGGACTCCAGGAGCAGATGCTCAGGTCTGGAACTAGGTGATCTTTAATGTCGCTTCCAACCCAAACCGTTCTGTGATTCTATGATCCTATGAACCCCTAGCTCTGGGCATGCAAAGACGACGGGTTAAACACAAACCAGGCCCACAGCACTGGGAAATAAGTGTCCCATTGCTCTAAGCCAGCATCCAGATTTTAAGCATCGACCTGCTACTGAGGTGCCCTTAAAAATCTGGCTCTGACATGGTGGGAAACCACAGTACTTCCTTTCTGTGAAGGCTTTTCTCCACTGAAGAGTCCAGCTCAAGCTAAGATCTGTCTTGATACGAGGGGAAGTGCCCACGTGAGCACTGCTAAGAAGACCTGGAGAAGGCAAGAGTGGCTGTGTCCTGGTTGAAGGTGTCTTGGGGCAAAGATGTTCACCTGAAGTGAGGGTCATGGTGCTCCAGGAGCTGGTTCTCTTCTGGTGGCTGCACAGCTGGGGATGTCCTGCAGAGAGGCCGATGTGGCCAGCTAGGGTTTGCTCAGTGATGGAGGGTGGTGTCCTGAGCTATTCCCATGCCTGGGCTCAACAGAGCCAATGTGATGGGAGAAAATGCAGGTTTTACTCAATGAAGGTATCCTTTTTTGTCACTGCTTCCTTCTTTGGAAGAAAAATGGTTCCTCCAGGTCTTGACATCTGCTGCTATTTAAAGGAACATCATTATCACTCATCCGTTCCTCCTGGGGTCTCAAGGTATACAAAGCCTTACCCTTCCCAAATTGGGGGAATGCCCTTTAAATGCCATGTCAGTGATGGGAAGCTTATTAATAGAATCACGGTGGGGCAGGAGAGAAGCTGGCAGTGAACAGGGGAGGGCAAGTAGAAGGGTTTAGGCGGCATTTAGCACCCCAGGGCAGGTGGGTGGTGGCCACCTGTGGCCATCCTGCAAGAGGACTCTGCAGTGCCGGTGCTGTTACTTGCATTATCTGGGGATCCCCTCATGACCTCTAGCAGTTTTTCTTCAGGCTCTGGTGAATGACCAAGTTAGAGGAAGAATTTCTCAGGTTAGCAGCCCCCTCTGCTATTTGTCATCCATGTCCCTGTGGCCATGGAACCAGGAGAGCAATGGGAAAGTGCACCTGGAAGCTTCTCAGAGGGTCCAAGCTGTGGGAAAAGCTCATAAAACACCTCCTTGAAGCCTGTCTCTTGTGACAGGCTGTGTGTAACCTCCATCCTTGCCCTCCATCAGATGACTTGTACGGGGGGAAGGTACAGAAGGCTGCAGCTCTAGAAAGGCTCTGCTGTAAGCACCCCCTGGCTGGTAAGGAGCACACAGCTCTCCCTCTCTTTAGACTTTGCATGTTTGGTTCTGATGGTAATTATTTCTGCTAATTACAAGCACTGAGAAGCGACATAGGCTCTGAAGCCCATCCAAGGAGACTGCTGTTGGTGTGATTAGCCTGTGGTACTGACCTTCTCCTGTAGCGATACCTTTTGCTAATTAAAATCTGAATTGCTGGGCTTAGGGCAGGGAGAGCTGCCCCTGCCTTCTCCACTCTCCCTCCCTGCAGCGCGGGCACCCGCCCTCACTCAGAGAGCAGACTTTGCGGATTGCGAACTGCTCCCAGAGCTGGTTGGTTCTGTTACAGTGTTGGGATACAGAGACGTGTCCTCCACCTTTAGGGATGTTTGATTCCTTTCTCTTCCCACACCTCACGTGTTCGCGTGGTTTTGTCCTTAGGAAGCAGATCCCTGCAAAAGGTGTCAGGGATGGTTCAAAGCGGAGGGCCGCGATGGGACAGCGCTCAGACACTCTGTTGTTTTTATCTCAGCAAATAACCTCTCAGTTGCCAGGGCAATAAAAAATGTCAGGGGTGATTAAAGATGTGGCAGCTGGTGCATATATCTCAATGCAGCCAAGTCCCTCAGGTTTTCCTCCCTCCCACTGGGACAGGCTCTCCCAGCAGACGTTACGGGTCTCCAGCATGCCACTGGGTCGCTGCCTGAGCAAGCCGAGGGTGCTGAGCACCCAGCAGGATTTGCTCCAAACTCAGCACGTCTCTCCAAGCTTTATAACCACTTCGACCTGAACCGTGTCCTGCCCCTGATCTAAGCTGAGAGCGTGCGGTCCTTATGCAGTGCCTCAAATGTTTGTTCCATCTGGTATGTTTTCTATGCAAAATGGTTTTTCAAGAAATAAGGGGGGCGGGGGGGTTAAGTGGACAAAATATTTTTACTGGGGCATCTGGTTTTGCAAATATTTGAAAAAGTTGAAATTTTCTCATTCCTGGCAGTAAAGATAACCCAGCTTCTTGCCCACTACAATCCAAAGCTATTGAACGAACGTTAGAGCAGATTGTGTGGGTGGTTTATGTAACTGTTTTTATGGTACTGAATGGACAAAAGTTACTTTTCTGATTAGAAGTGGTTCAGCATCCTAAATTAGAGTTGCTGATTTCCTGATTTATGTAAAGCCATGTGGTTTACACCAGTTAAGAACTCATCCCAAAGTTTAAGAAAACTCTGAAAGCCTGAACCAGAAGAGGAGCTTTTGTTTTCCTCCTGCAATGTTCATATTCTTGTTGAAGACTATCCCTGGATTCGCTCCTTTGCTATATGTAACATTGAGGCTTTAATCAATCTCCCCCAGGACACCGGTAGCTGAAGTCGGGTGCTGTGGAGAGTAGCTCGAAGGATCCCTGAGCGAATTGAAGGGATCCGAGAGAATTCAACCCCAGTGATGGGGTGAACCTGGTGACTGCAGCTGCCTCAGGCTTTTTCCAGTTACTGCTTCCTGGGAATGACCATGAGGTCTCAGGATCTGGCATATTTCTGACCTACTGAATTGTGGGGTTTATTTTTGATTTATATTAATTTTTTCTTGTGCCTATTGCACTCAGATATAGTTTCAACAGGAGCTGAAAGAAGCCCCCTGGGGCAGAGGGAGGAATCGGACTGGCATCTCCTGCACCACAGCTGAGTGCTCTGATGCCTGTGTGTGGTACATTCAACAAACACAAATGCTTGCTTAAAAAACAAAAAACAAACGGGGAGGAGGATAGTAATGAAAAAGAAAACCAAAAAAGCAGATTTTATCTGAAACTGATCCTGTACCTGTGCATTAGAAAACCTTCTGCATGTGACAGCTTCTGGCAGCCAGGTGGCAAGTCATCCTGGGAAACCACAGATGGAGCTGAGCGAGAACCCTGCACACCAGAATTCAATGAGTTTTCAGCTTGTTGTGTGGCTGGACGACCCTTGGTGCTGGCTGGAGGAAGGTGACAGGAATAAGGATCAAGGGATGGGGCTGGGAGAGCCTTGCAGCAACAACTCATGCCTGGTCTTGCTCATGGGTGTTGTTGGGGTTTGCAGATCCATAAAATGCAGTGGAGCACCTGAAGGGTCCATCACCCATCTGACCCAGGGTGAGATGACTCAGGGACTGGAATGACCAGCAATCCAGTCCTGTTCCACTGGTTTAGCTGGACGCAGCGGCTCTTGGCGAGGCCGGGCTGATGGTGTGGTGGGATGGTGCTACTGGAGGATCTGGCCATCGCCTTGGCACAGCTGCAGCACCAAACCGCACCCCTGGGCAGTCCTGCTTTGCTGTCTGGCCTCATGCCTGGATTGTGAAAGCGCGGTAAAGGGCAGAGATGTTGTTTTGGCCTTAATGTTTGTCCCACGGCATTTGAAAAAAAAAAAAGCTGGATAAGCACACAAGGGCAAAACCCTGAGATATTTGGTTTATTTAGACGTACTGAAGTGCTGCTGGGCTTGTCTCTGCCTGCTGCCAGTGCCAGAAACCAGTTACAGAAACCCTCCCAGCTCCTGTTTGCAGGCGAATGAATCTACACACGTGTGTGTGACTAGTCACATACCTGACCTGCTCAGTGAAACTCGACAGCTCTCCCACAGCACAAGCTGGACGCAGGGATTTTGACCATTCGTTCTGACCGCCAGCAGCCCCGTGGGCTCTCAGTAGCCAACGAAGCTGCTGCCCTCACCGGCCTTGGTAACCCGTAGCTGCACTGGCTCACATCTCTCCAGAAGAGAAAGTCACTTTTCACTTTGAAGTCAGCGAGGGCTGAGGCATCTGCTGCATTCCTTCCTGACGTGTTCCAGCGGTTGGCCGCCCTCGTTCCAAACCAGATGTCTCCTCTGCAACTTGAATGCTGCTGACTTCACATTCCTGCCATTAGACCTTCTCCTGCCTGTTCCTGAGGGAGATGAAGAGCCCCAAGTTATCAGATATCCAGGCTGCCATTACCACCCAACGAAGCACGCACCTCAGGTGTCCTAAACCAGCATTCTTCCCCTCGGTGTTACTAAAGCAGAGCTATCGGGGTCAGAAAGATCAACGACATCGTAAAACACTTCAAGCGTATTCCTTTGCGACACATCTTGGCTGCGATGGCCATTTAGGGGCAGCAAGGCTTTAATGTGCACAGCTCTGGTCTGGTTTTCCCATTGCTGACTCTTTTTGACCTGCCTGCTTGGTCAAATGATGGGGGTCTGTCCTTAGTTCAATTTTCCTTCTCTTAGGAAGTGATAAATCTGTTAGAAAGCGAATTTTTTTAACCTGTTTTTTTTTTAATTTCTTACTTTATAGCTTTCCATAAATATTCTGTAGTATCATCTTGCGATGATGCTGGTCAAGACTAAGGAGTTGATCCAGTTTTTGGTTGAGCAATGGACATTACTTCCACGAGAAGTTCCCAGCAAGGCATGGGAAAGGCAATGGACAACCTTGGCCACCGGTGCTGGTGAAGCCATTGTGCAAGTCCTCACCAGCGAGAAGCTAGGGATTTTCTTCTTATCGAAAGGTCAAGCTTGTTTGTGTTTCTCAGCTGCATGTACAGAACAATTTAGCTTTTCTCTGTCCTTCCACTTCTTCTCCCTGTAGATTTTCCTCTTAATTAAATTCGTTTGCAGCCCTACTTTTGGTAGCTAAGGCAGAAACACGGGCAGAGACAGCATGTGAGACCAGAAAATTTCCCAGAAGGGAAATGAGTCTGATCAGGGTTTGATCCCACAAAACGCTGGGGCTTTTGCTTTTGGGATTGAACTTGGTCTCAGCTCATTTTAAGCAAGGTTGGCAACCTCTGAAGCAATTTAGGAAGATGAGAAGGAAGCAAGGTTGTGTCCGTAGAGCCCAGGGACATATTGGTGCTCTCTCCTGCCCCGTAAGTACATCACGGTAATTCAGCGGAGTAGTGCGAGCTCCTTTACAGAGTATGTGCTACAGAAGAATTATCACTCTTCAGAGGAGATACGTGCTTAACGTAAAAAAGAGCCTGAGACTGCAAAGATGCTCAGGGCAGCCCGTAGCTGAGGCGTGTTGTGATACCCCTGGGTAAAGATCAAACTGGAAAAGACTTACCAACATCTGATTCTCCTCAATTTTAGTTGGATCCAAATCTAGCAAAAGGGCATTTTTATGTCTGGTCACCGTCCAAAAAGATATAGCAAAATCACCTGGAGTTACAAATGTGTTGCAGAACCTGTCCCTAATCACATTAAGAGCTCTAAACTGTAAGGCTCGATTGTTTGCCAAATGAAATATTCTCCTCTGGTATTTGCAGGAAGGAATTACAGTCTGTGAGTAATGTTTTTCATTTGGTATCAAAGTACGGTTTGTGTTTTATGGACCCAATCCTGAGTCTGGGGAAGGAGTCGTTAAAAAGGCTTTGTTTTGTTGGGGATAAGGGCAAGGTTACTTCATCTTCATGTGAAGGGACTGGGATCCACCAGCCTGGGCACTAGACACTTCCAGTACAGACTGGCTCTCCAGTTGTCCCCATCAGGCTGGTGTAACCCACCTTGGGTGAAGCTGTGGTGCTGGACACCCAACAGCAGCAGGTCTCGGACAACGTATTTTGGGATCTCAGTTTCCAGCTGGGCTTTTGAGCCCTTGAGGTTCACAATGCCAAGCTTTCTTCCGCAGTTCTGAGAGAGACGGTGGTTGTTGTTGGATTTGAGGTTGTGTTTAATAATATGGGAAGACCTTCTAATCTCGGGACTCTGTAGCCAGAGCTTAAATGACAGCCCCTAAGGATGTGAGGGTTGCTGCAGAAATGTCTGGCAGCGGCTTGGAGTGCACTGGTGTCCCTCCAGCCCCTTCAACACCTAACAGTGACCAGTGGACTCTTGCTCCAAGCTTCAGGTACCCCTAAACCTTTCTTTTGTCCCTCTCTGATATTAGAGAGCCACGTACTCCGGTCTGCTGGCGGCCCATGGTGTGTGCACAAACTCCTGGACTCCCCCCAGTAAACCAAAGTATCAGGTGGCATGGGGTTCTTGTAGCACAGAGGAGGAACCTGTGAAATCCAACAGTGACCAGTGGACTCTTGCTCCAAGCTTCAGGTACCCCTAAACCTTTCTTTTGTCCCTCTCTGATATTAGAGAGCCACGTACTCCGGTCTGCTGGCGGCCCATGGTGTGTGCACAAACTCCTGGACTCCCCCCAGTAAACCAAAGTATCAGGTGGCATGGGGTTCTTGTAGCACAGAGGAGGAACCTGTGAAATCCAGGAAAGGAAA
>NW_010388790.1:1663-11806 GCF_000710305.1 Buceros rhinoceros silvestris | reverse complement strand
GAGTGAAAGGCCAATCGGAGATGGTTTAGTGACCTCCAGTCTCTCGGTCACCACAGACCTGTGTCCCGCAGACTGCCTAGGTAGAGCTGCGAGAGCTGAGTCAGCTCCAGGGGCAGCGGGGAGATGCCATGTGCTTAAATGAGCACTGTTGACACATGAACTGTCCGTAACACCGCCCTTCATTATGTTTACGCTTGCCGAGAGTCACCGTGTGTACCAGGGGAAGGAGAACCCAAAATGGTTTATACTGCCTTGTCTTTCCAGCTATGGGCAGGAAGAGCGAGCGAAGCACCGTAATCCCTTGGGAAAAGGGGAGCACTCCCCCAGGGCTGCCCGGCCAGGGGCACAGCCTGCCCCCAGCGTGTCCCCTCTTCATCCCAGGGCAGGAGGCACGGAGCCGGAGTAGCAGCCATGCCCCAGGGACTTTGGCCTGACTTGTCGCAGTGTCTTAACACGCCCCATCTGGCAGCGATAATTGGGGGGTTATTAAATAACTGTCTCAGTGACATACAATCTGCAGAGCGCTCTACCCATTATTTTTCATTTGCTTCCCTCTATCTCAACACGGCTCTATCTACCCATCCCCCCCTGCCGCTGTTCCCACGAACGGTTTACTGTAGTGATTGTAGGGTAGCAAGATCTTCCACAACAAAGATGCTACTTTATTTTCTGCCATGGTTAATGCCTCCGTTTAATGAGTCCTTCATATCATTCTCACCACCCTAAATTAAAGGGTAGCCTGTGCAATTAAACTGTTTGGCTTTCAGAAAGCCCCTCTCGCAGTTATCTGCAAAATGGGTTGAAATGCAGCTGCTACTAATATTGCTCGTATTAAAACCGGCAAAGGAAAAAGCGCTTTCATCTCTGTGTTTTTAGTAGTGTGCCTTTACTTTCAATTAAGCTAATTATTTGAACCATCTTGTTCCTGATCACTGTCCCATGAGATTTTCCTAGCCAGGAAATATTTTATGCAATACATAACTGTAGATGCTTTGGCCTTGGTGCTCGTGACTTTCAGGAGTGAGGAGAGAGGTGGGATTTGCAGCCAAATCTTAGTCTAATTTACACCGCTATTAATTCAGAGTAAAGCTGTAGTTTGCAATGGATTTTCTCCAGATTTAAGCTTTGTTAGATCAGAATTTGCTCTTTTTTCTTCTTTTTTTTTTTTAATATAAGTTTCATGAGGAAAAGAAGTTCCCCAGATCTCTTCTTTGCAGCTGGAACCTATTTCTGTATTACCAAGGCACAGAAAATAACCTGCATTAATAGAGCATCCATGAGGACCCCCGGATTCCTTCCATCAGGAGTCACTTCACCCATCCCACTGGCCGGCTCGCTCAGGATGACAAGCAGCTGCTCTTTACGGGGTGGAAAGAGCTGGATCCCTGCTTGGGATGGGAGCAGAGTGGGGACTCCCCTCCAGCGCACAGCACTGTTGAGAAAACTGGGGGCTCACACCCACAAACCCCTCCCAAACCCCACCTCACGCTCTGTGGGATTTTATCAGGGCAGGGAAGGTCTGAGCCCCTGGAGAGACAGAAGAAAAACACTGAACTAACAGTCGAGGGATGGGCAGGAGTGACCGCGTGTTTATTTTTAGGCAAAATGTAATTACTCTCTGGATTTCGCTGAGTCAGTGGAGCTGCAGATCCCAACCTCACAACCCTTGCAGGGTTCTTCGGAGAGCAGCAGGTCAGAGGTACCAGCTGGGAGGTCCCCTCTTGTTCGCACCGGTGCAAGCAGAAGAGTCCAGCCCAGCAGCCCCCTCCTCTGCAGCAGTCACACAGGTAAACGCCGTCGTGGTAGCGGGGTTGCCTCTTGCAGAAAGTGCCGCAGTCTCCAGGAGTCAGAGTTTGGTTTTGCCTTTTGTCCCCAAAATGTCAAAGCAGAAACATGAATAAATGGTGTAAGAAATGGCTCTTTTCTGCTGCAAAAGGCTCTGCAGCAATCCGAGGTTTTATAGCTGGGATGCATCTGCAGTGAAGTTTCTTCCTGCCCCAAACCTGTCAAGTTCCAATATTCATTTTAATGATCTCATTTTCTAAATAACAGAAAGAAAAACAATACATTCAACAGAAATGAGATTAGAAATGGGAGGGGAATGAATTACAAATGAGAGAGTCTGTAGTTATTCCAAGGAAGATAAATCTCATTTTTAAGTGGTCTCCAGTGAAACAGCATCATGCTAAAATACATCACTGCAAACCTGGTTTCGGTGATAAACAGGAGTGTGAGGCAGTGGCAGGGAGTGTCCTCTAACACCGGTTGGTTGTCGCAGTACCCCGGGACTAACGATACCTGGATTTTGTTCTTGGTGTCTCTGCAGTAAATCACTTAACCCCCTGTGCCGAAGCTGCAGCGCAATCTGGAACATCAAACTCCGGTGACCAAATGTACCGATGACATCAGCGAGTAACTCTCGGTGAAGTTCTCACTGCCAGGCTTCCACCTCAACAGGGTCATGAAGCGTGGAGTGCGTAAGGAATTAGAAGGTGCAAATTGGTGCAATTTCAGCAGCCCACACACAATTTGCTTCGGACTGTTATGGGAAAGGCTGTCGCTAGGAGAGATGTTTTAATTTGGGGCTGGATCTCACGTGGTGATGAATCTCTTCTGTGTCTCCCGATGTGGTCACAATGCCAGTATGGCTTGAAAAGCCTTTTTATTTTTCTTATGTGCATTTGATCAGATTTTCTGTCTGCGTGGGTGGCAGGCAGCAGAAGTGGTGTTTGCTCCGCAGAACTCTCCCCAGGTCCCTTTTCCCCCTGGGCCTTGTGTGGAGTGAGGAAGGACCGTATCAGGGATTTAATAAGAGGGACTGAACTGCAAACACCCACTGGCTCAGCAGCGTGGTAACACCACCCCACTGGCTCTCACCTAATCGAAAACAGATCCGTCTTTTCCATCCTGCACCTGATGACTAGGAAGGAGGCACTGGCATGAGCCATAATGGGATGGGGTGAGGCATCCCTAGAAAGAATGTACACCCAGGAGCTGGCACGCGCCGAGCCGGGGTACACAGAGCTGCACGAATCAACACTGCAATCAGCAGCCACGTGGGCTGGAGCTGGAGAGTGGCCAGCTCTCCTTGTTGGGGAGCTAATGACTCCCTTCAGGATTGCATCATTAAATTAAAACTGAGTCATTATGAGGCGATTTGGGAAAACAAGTCAAAATTCATTACTGAGGAAACACGCTGGGGCTGTTGTGCGAGCCTCCTGTCGGGTAGGTGCCCAGAGGCACAGCCAGCGCCTCAGTCCCAGGGCCACAAACGGCTCTTCCCTTGGTGGCAGGAGCTGAGATCTACACCCAACGTGGGCTGGCAGGATTCTCCTGTTATAGCACCCACAGCTGCTTTCTGCCTGCCTCCCGCCAGCCGCTTTCCCCAGGACACCCGTTACGGGAATAACCAGCCCTCGGGCAGGCAGAGACACGGAAATCACGAAATTTGCACCTGTGCAATCCTAGGGCAAAGCCTCAACCTCTGTCAGCAGTAGAGCGGGGTCGCAAAGGGTTGGCTTCAAGGTGCTGGGTGAGGACAGCAACATCCTTGATGGTGGCAGATATGTGGTGCGAAGGATGGCTGAGGGTTTGAGAGAGAGGCAAGAGAAAAGGAGTTTGTGGAACAATCCAAGGTTTGTTCATCTGTTGGCGTGGAGTTCAACACTGACACACCAGTGAGCACCAGTAAGCAGAGATCAGTTATTCAGGAAGTTTCCCTGAGAGGCTGTGGATGCCCCATCCCTGGGAGCATTCGAGGCCAGGTTGGACGGGGCTTTGAGCAACCTGCTCTGGTGGAAGATGTCCCTGCCCGTGGCAGGGGGCTGGAAGTTTTTTATCTTTAAGGTCCCTTCCAACCCCAACCATTCTATGATTCTAAGTTTAAACACCTACCAGGAACGCGTATTAACATCAGCTTGAGAGCTAAGAAAACAAGGGCATGGATACAGGCCCCTTACTTGCCTCTGCAGAAAGGTTTTGTCTTAAACTAAGTGTTGTGAGAGACTGAGCAACTGCTAGAAGATGAGCTGAGGTCTTTGTTAATGTGTTCATGAAGATGTGAGACCTGGGTGTTTACTGAGAAAGAAGATAGTGATGTCTTTGCAAATAAAATAAGCAAATGTTTGCCTAGTGAGGGGGGGGAAATAATTCAGAAATACACTGAACAGTAGGGAAATTCCTCACGAATCAGATGTGGTGAAGACAGTGAAACCCCAGCGAGGTGAGCCTGCCAGTGGGTCGTGTAGACAATAGAGGACAGACCTGCTGAGCTTCTCCTCTGAATCATTTTCTAGGGCACTACACAACAAGAGGTGATGGACAGCTGACCCCAGGTAAAACCTCCACCATCTCAGCAGAACTCACCCAGAATGAGGAGCTTTAGAGGAACAGAGCAAGGCACACGGTGAAGAGGAGGATTTCAGACACAGGGCTTAGGCATCACAGCCCTCTCACTGCTCCTGCCCCACACGGTACTTGCCATAGGACTGGTAGCGGAAAAAAGGCTTTGCATGTCCTCACAGCTGCATCTGGACTTGAGAACCTTAAAGGTCTTTTCCAACCTAAACATTCCAGGATCTGCCCATGAAGTCAGAGCCATGCAGCACAGGTGACAAACGCACCAGTGAGTCTGGAGCACAGGAGTGGTACTCCACCCTCCGTCCAGTGACTGCAGGCTCACGACTGGTGCTACTGGGTCGACCCTTTGAAGGTAGCACGACAAAATCAGGTCACCTTTGTGAATTCGAGGTTGCACCTCCAAGGGTGTGCAGTTTTCCCCCCAAACTCCTAGCAAAAAGCCGCAGCTCCGAGTAGGGTCAGTTGCTTGTGGGAGAGAGAAACTCGGTAACAACATGATGAGTTCAGGTATAAAGGGTTTCCTTTGCTTCCCTCTCAATGTCTTACTACAAATAACTGCATCCTCCAGCCTTGTTCTGTCCTGGGCGATGCTTAAACTGTCAATAACCATAAGGCTGCTGTCATAGCGCTGCTCAATGGGGTTGACAGATTATATCTCTAAAGTCCCTTTATTGGACCTTGTTCCCAGAAAAGCTTGCAAATTGCTCTGATCTTACCAGACAAAGGCATTGCTCACTCTCTGAGTCCTTGGATATCCTACACAATAAGGTAGGAATTGGTGAGAATTACCTGAGATAAAATATCCCTTACAACATCAAAGTTCCTGATCTCTTAGCTGTCAGCCGTAGGTATGTGAAAGTCCTGACAGGCTGGAGATAGAAGGAAGAGATAAAGCAAAAGAGAAGGGGGGGAAGTGGAGAAATTCTCTGAATGAAACATTATATCATTGGATTTGGCACAAAGATTTCAGTGCAGTGGGTCTCTGAGGCTCGCTGGGGTGTGAGCGAGGCATGGGGCTTCCACCTGGTGAGAGGAATAAGCAGCAGCTGGTATCAGGCAGCCAAGGACGGGTCCTGATCTTCATCATACCGGTGGATAGCAGGAGTTAGAGGTCAAGAAAGATATGGCTAAATCATGGTTATACAACCCCCCCATCTTCCCCACCTCTGTAGTCTCAGCTGTTGTTTGTATTTTCCTGGTAAAATGGCTGAAGTGGGTCAGCTACCAAGGGGGAAATGCTGGGGTAGTCCCTTGGTTTTGCCCCCAGTGCTCTGTAGGTGTAATGGGAAGGCTCCTGAGCAGGGCTGACCTCCCTGGGCTGTTTGCAGTACCTAGGGCAGGAGAGCCGGGGTCGGACTTTTACCCTGAGCATCCCAACCAGGGGTAGTAATGATTGTAAAACCCAGGTCGTTGGCAGTAACGGCACAGGTAAGTCCGAAACAGATTCTCACCGTAACAGAGTCAAAGAGCTTGAGCTGAAACGAGATCTGGCTCATTCGTTCAAAATCCTGCCCTTTCGCACTGCGAAGACAGGACAGCCCTTCCCTGTGCCCACTGCTCCCGCACACCTAATCTCCCTCCCAGGACCCTGTTTGGAGGAGATCAAATACCTTCAGGTTCTCAGAAAGGACGGGGGGTTTTGGCAAATGCACCAAATACTTCTCTCAAATGGCATAAGTATTGTATGTTATTTGCTGCCTTGCCAAAACACAAAGGCAGGCATGCTTTCCGAACCAAGCAACGTTCTTTAAAAGTTAAGATCATTGCTTAGAAAGAAATATAAAGTATTTTATAAAACCAAATTGATCACGCACAGCGTAAAGTACATACAAAAATGGGACCCCAAAACTCCATTAAAGCACTTCTGGGACAATACATCACTGCACCTTTATATTGCACAGAGGGGTTTAACAACCCTTCTCCAGGAAAATGTTTTACTAGGTAACAAAAAAAAAAAAGTTATTGAAAACACATATATTTGATACTTTTGGCAATTCATTTTACTACTTACATTTCCAATTCATTGGTATTGTTCATGAAAAAAAATATTTTTGCAGTTGGGTCATGTTATTATTTCTTTAATTTTTTTTTTTGCTTGAAAGACACAATACGATTTCTTTCTGCGAAAGAACAAAGACAAAAGCAGGCTTCTTGGCCGCTTTGGTGATCCTGTAGATGTTTTTGGGCAACAGAGGCTGCTGGAAGTGTAGAATATGCACGGACACACCTGAGGGATATCACAGCATCTTTGTGCACTTCTGTACAACCCACATTATATCTGAAGCGGCTGAAAAAGAGCCAGGGGAAGAACCAGTATGTTGAATCTTCTACGGAACAAAAAGAAGGTATCATTTACTAGGCAACATCAAACTCTTCTTAAAAAATGAGATAATTTTGCCTCAGATCACCCAAACTGCCCCTGATAGTCACCCGCTGTGTGGCTTGGATAAATCACTTCATCCTCCTCTCGGCTGGTCTGAATGCACCAGGTAAAAGCCCACCTTGAATTTGGCCTTCCCACCCAGGATCCCAGAAGGAGGCAAAGGAAGGGAGAGGGAGGGACAAGCTCTTCCTGAACGAGACTAGCAGCACATCTGCTCTGAAAACTTAACTTGGGCTCAGATTCAGGTCTGCTACATCCTTTTCCTATCTGGAGAATGACTCTCTACCCAAAGACGCCTCTGCTTTAAGCCCGGTTTAGCTGGGTGTCACAGAAACATGGGCATTGCTGGGCTTTTGCTTTTCCTTGAGCAGGTAGCACCTAAACCACAGGCATGACCTTTTGGTGCCTGCCTGCAATCCATCCCCCCATCTCCCTCCCCACCTGCCTCTTTCCTTCACATATCTCCAAGAAGACTTTGATGGAGAGGCTCTGTCTACTGATGTACAAAGACCCAAGTAACTTATGTCCTTGGAAGCACTGGGGAGGTGCAGGTCTGGTGAGAGCAGCACCAGGGTGGTCTCTGATTTCTGAACCCAAATGCTGGTCATCTATGAAGACCAACGCTGAACATCCGCCCAAGGATTTCTGCTTGTTTAACCAAGCTTGGCCTGGACCATGTGTGTGCTTACTTCTCCAGAGCTCACTGCTTCCAGCACCGCAGGTGAGTCAAACCTTCGCTTTGAGAGAGGTACTGTAAGTACCCAAGAGCAGGATGTGTCCTTGTTTGTCCATTTTAATTGCTCCCTGTACAACACATTTTGTTGGGTCCCAGATTCCTGACAATCGATCTTCTCACGGCATTTGTTTTTGTAATTATGACCACAGAAGTCCATCAGCAAAAGCACGATCAATCTGAAAGATTAATGAATCTCACGCTTTCCCTCTCTCCTCCCCCCAAAATTAGAAAGCCCACTCTGTGGTTTCCAGCACACATCTATCATTACACACTCCTGCGACTCGGGTAAATTAGCAACCTGATTCTTTTCCCTGCTGTCACTTAGAAGAAAAGGGCTTCTTATTCGCCATCCAAGGAAAAGTACAGTAAACCTAGAACTAGATAAAAGGGAAGTAATCAAATATATTCAACTGTACTCAGCCAAATCCCATTATTTGTACGGGAGTTAGCTGGTGCGTTTGAAGAATTAGGGTAGCCTTGACTCCAACAGGAAATGGTTCTGCTTGACTGAAAAGCGCCATTTCTGAGCTAGTGTTCTTCTACTCACTTAAAACAAGGAGTTCAGCCTTGTATGAACATACATATGCGTATGAATTGCCATGGTGGGCTTGGCAGATGTTAAAAACAGTTACATGTCCTTGCTCTTCCACTAAGCATGTGCATGTGGGTGAGCACAGCATCCCTCTGGATTGTTTTTTTTCGTAGATGGGAAATGCCTCCTCAGTGTGGGAGGTTTCTTTGGATTGTCCTTCTTGCTTCTGCCTGAAGGAAGCGGGGAAAAGAATTTTAAATAAGTCACCTCCTGCGTATCAGAGGGCGCCCCCTCACCACTGTTGTGGGGAAGAATGGCTTATGGGGAGTAGGGAAAATGTGGGGGCAAACTGAGCAGCCACGGTCAAGGGACAGGCTGGGAGTATCTCATGGAGATAATAACCATGGTGAGGGCTGTAGGAGAATACAGAAAGCTGGCAGCTGGTGCTAGGACCACAGGTTTTGAAAAAATATGGACCACATCAAGCAGGGGTGCTCCTTCCCTCTGCAGCTGGCTGCATGGAAAGGAAGAATGCGCCACCTCTAGACAGCTTCGATTGGTGGTTGCATGCACAAGGACCTTCCTCTTCAGAAATCCCTCCTCTGACAAACACACAGAGTAGAAAGAACAAGACTAATCTAATTTGGGAAATAGAGAAAACCCACGTCTTTACCCTTGTCCACAGTTATCTTTCAGGTTTCCCTGTGCAAACAGGGCAGGTTTTGCTATGAAACCATTTGATTAAGATGCTCCAACGCAAGCATCAAGTCTCCCCTGGACGGTGCTCATTGCCAGCACACAGCTTTTGTCAGCTCCATTTTGTGCTCAGAAGACACTGGTTTGTGTGCTAACCAACTGTGGCTCTGCAGGAAGCCCTGTATCTTCAGGATGATGCACAAGCTCACCCTGATCTAAGTGGGCATAACAAGATGGGACGCATTCTGGTCCCAGGCTCCAGTTTTACTTTGCTCAACTGAAACATTACAACTCAATGTTCTTTCAGTACATTGGGGAGAAGAAGGAGGGAAACAAGAGTCCCCACAATGGTTTTTTACATGCCTGAGTCAAATTACCCTCCCTTCTGTGGGGCTTCTTCTGAAATAACAGATCTTACTGTAACCAAATATTGCTATCCAGGAAAGCCATTTTGCAACCAGCAAGGAGGCTTCTTCCTTCTCAGCAGCCACTGAAAAGGCCCTTTGTTCTCAGACTGAACACCTGGAGAGTGCTATCAGCAGTGGCCTCTCCAGACCCGCGCGCTGAGCCACTGCAACAAGACCCCATAGCATTGGCATTGGCAGCAGCACCTGCTGGCACCTGAAAACCATCCCGTCTGGGCTGTTGTGTGGGTAACTTTGGGTTGTCCCACTCTTCCATGGGACCAGAGAAACTAACCCAGCCTGTGTTTTCTTTCTTTTCCCATCTAATGAACATCCTCACTCCAAAGGTCTTTAAACAACCTTGAGGAGGTGACACCTCTGTAGAGAATGGAGAACAAGCCTTGGGCATTACCGGGCCTTTCTGGAGAAACTGGTAATGCGAGTGGTGAAGAGCTGGAACAGAGCAGTGGCATCTGGGCACGTGGTTTGAAACTACACCACAATGAGTACGAGGTGGAACTGTTGACTGGCATGAGAGGCAAGACGTCCACCAGCGAGGGCATCACCTGATATGCCCCAGGACAAGACTGTGCACCAGGCTGGCCCCTGGCACAGCTTTCTGCTCTGCCTGTACAGTCAGCACCGCTTCTGACAATCAGAGCCACATCTGCTCAGAAACCCAACTCATTCAATCCAGCAGGCAACTCCCCAAGGGCAGAGGGGAATACACCCGATGGTAGAACTGCACTGTGTAAACCATCATTGCCATTGATGGCATTGATTGGCTTCAAGAAGTGAAAGGTTCTCATTCTTTCACTCCGTTTTACATGGTTAAAAGAAAAATCTGCACGGGGGAGGGAAGCTGACAAGGGAGTCATGCGTTGCAGGGTTTCAGCAGTGCCTCATCACAGGATGCACAGCTCTGCAAAGTATCTGGAGTAGTTCTGCCAAATATCAAGAGCAAATTGCATAAAGTGAGGCGGGCCAGACCGCAGCTGAAGCTTCATCCTCTGTAGCAGGGCGGGTCAGCAGT
>NW_010388790.1:0-1593 GCF_000710305.1 Buceros rhinoceros silvestris | reverse complement strand
GGTTCAGCATTAATGTAACGAGTTCTTTCATACCCGATGGCATCGTTTCCATTTTCTTTGGACCGTAGCAGCGAAAGAACAAACATTTCAAAAGGTTCAAATGAGACCTTTGAGTGCCAGCGCTGAAGCCCTGGGGGGTTCAGATAAACTGATAAAATAACCTCCTGCAAAAGCTTCACCTGGGACAAACCATGATTTCCGAGTTCATGTTCAGGCAGTTTGTAGCATACAGGACACTTTAGCTCTTGATCTCTGTCCAGACGTCAGTACCAGCTCTCCCATGACTTTATGTTTGCATCTCTTTGCAATATTCCTCACTTTCTTGCTTGCAAAGGGAAAATTTCCAGGTTTGTTCCTTTCAACTTTGTTCGTGGTAGCACTCTTGACAGAAGGACTTAGTGTCTATTTAGTGTCTTTGCAAGGAAAAGGGAGAAACTTCTCGGTTACATGACAGTTTGTATCAAAATTCAAGAATCCGGATTAATTATAGGAGACTTGCCTGGTATCATTCAATTTGTTTGAATAGCTTTAAAGATTAAGCAGATCCAAGGCCTAACAGAACCAGAGCCAGTAAGACAATAGCTGAGATTTCCCTTTGAAACAAAATATACAGGTGGTTTCTGTGAGTTTCTGTGTCTATCTGCCTGGCTTTTTTATTTTTATGTCGTATCCGATATCACAGAACCTGGCAGTAGAAATCATATAGCAATTTGTGAAAGCTTGTTGCTGTTCTAGATATCATATAGTCTGTTCCACACCAGCAAAGACAAAACCAATGCCTTTACTCCTCGAGTTTTCATTCAAAGGATAATGATCTCTGGTAACAAAATATTTGGCAGTAGCATTATTTAAAATGCACAGAGGAAATGTTTGTCCCTAATTCAAGGTACTGTGGTCACACAGTCTCTATTCACTTGGTATTTATCAACGAATGCCAAAGGCTAATCTGCAAAAAAAAGCCCAGGAAGGGAGTTAAGTTTATCACACTCCATCCTTAACCCATCCCATTGTAAGGGAGGGGAAAAAACAGTAAAAAAGAAAAAATATCAGTAATTACTGAATTTCTTCGTGGCCAGAGAACTTATAAACTCGCTGTTATACCCAGCAGGCTGTAATGGCTCCTCGGTAAATATCTAATTAGGCGGTTAGGGTGGTTTTTTTTTTTTCTTTCAGCGCATACTTTAGTGTTTTAAAATCCCTTTGCATTAAACGACTTCTCGAGTTTTCCAAATTTTTCACACGCACAGAAGAGGGAAGCAAGAAAAAAAGCAGAGGGGAGAATTCGGTCGTGGGAACAGGAGTCGGTGACGGGGATTTGCAAAGACTGAAGGCAAATCCTTCCCGAAATCTCCATCTAAAACACCGAAAACCACAGCCACGACCTGCCTGGGACCGCTGGCTCTCTAGAGAGGGAGAAATCAAACCAGCCCGAGGGCGATGTGTCCGCGTTTGGGGAAGGAGTTGCGGGGTCGCTCCCCGAAAACGAAAAGCCGTTAAAACACCGCGAAGGACACGGCCTGGACGCGGCACATTGGGAAAGCGCTGGGTTTGCTTTTAATGGTGTAAATCTGGAACTTCGGAAGTTGAAGTTCT
>NW_010388789.1:70953-73375 GCF_000710305.1 Buceros rhinoceros silvestris | reverse complement strand
AGTGCTCTTGCAAGCCAGCCTGATGGTTTGAAGTGACTTTTTTCCCTTTTTTTCCTTTTTTTACTTCTGTGATTCCAGACCTGACTTAAGAGTGATGCGGAAAGGTCTGGGATTGTGAGAGAATATGAGGAGCGTCACAAACGCGACAGGCTGTCAGCAGAAGCAGTGGTGCGAAACATTGTGTTGTTTCCAAAGACAAATCTTGTGGTTTCGGCTTCCTGTGCTGATTACTTCTGCGTCCCTCTCTGCTGGGTCCTGCTGCCATTTTGGTAACTGCAGGATCTGCTGCTGAGCAGCTCTTCAGAGAAGTGCTCTTGCAAGCCAGCCTGATGGTTTGAGAAGTGACTTTTTTCCCTTTTTTTTTCCTTTTTTTCCTTCTGTGATTCCAGACCTGACTTGAGAGTGATGCGGAAAGGTCTGGGATCGTGAGAGAATATGAGGAGCCTCACAAACGCGACAGGCTGTCAGCAGCAGCAGTGGTGGCCCCAGGCTGGGAGGGAGGAGCAGGGATGATGGGGAGGCGATGCCCACAGTCTGAGAGGAGGAGAGCTGTGCAGGGCTTGCTCTGCTCTCCTTTGGTCAGGGAGGTCCACAGCCTGCTGTGGTGTAAATGGGTCACACAGCCCTCGGTGGAGGGCAGATTTGATGACGGCCAAAAGGGCACTCAAAATCCCGTGTTGGTCCCCAGCGCGAGCTAATGAATTGCACTTTTAAATGCTGGAACCTTGGAGGAGCACATCTGACTACGACCGACTGTTAATGGCTTCCTCTCTCACGTTAGGTTTGCCAAGGGCAAGCGTGGATTTGATTTTTACGTGGCTTGAGGAAATTTCTGGTATTGACACCCCTTTTGCTGCTTTTTTGGGGTCACAAGCTCAAGTAGCTGCTTGGCAGGGTCTTGTCTCGGTGCTTTACGTGGCTTGAGGAAATTTCTGGTATTGACACCCCTTTTGCTGCTTTTTTGGGGTCACAAGCTCAAGTAGCTGCTTGGCAGGGTCTTGTCTCCGTGCTTTCAGAGAAGGTTCATCAGCCCGTTGTCTGGAGAGGGTGTTCCATGGAATACAACAGAGCGTCCGTTGCGCTGGGGTCTACGGGCGCAACTGCGGTACGAGGGGCTGCTGAAGCGTGATTTCTGGGGATGCTGAGCCCTGTGTCAGACAGAGGCGTACAGACAGGAGAGATAAAATCTGTTTACAGATTGTGAGGTCTGTGGTTCACGTGTGGTTACGTGATATGCTGATAAGGGGGGCTGAGATAGTTTTTGTTCAGGCAGGTTTATTGATTGATCTGGTTACGTAAACTGGTGCTGTCAGTGTTTTTATACATGATCTCTCTTGTGCCTGCAAACACTGTAGGCATGTACGAAGGCGGAGGCTGGGTCCAGTCTGCGCTGCAAAGTGTTAGCAGATGCCCCCCCATGGCATCGAAGTGGCCGTGCTCAGCACAGCACGTGCTCACGCTGCTGTCGTGTTGGCAGCTGGAGACGTGAGGCTTTTTGCGTGGTGCTTTTGTGGTCTCTTACAGGGAGTTTGACAGTCATTTCGGATCCTTCTTCCCCAGGGGCTGGTGTGGTCGCAGGGCTGCTTTCCCTTGATGAGAAGCCAGCAGGGGCAGCACTACGTGATAAGGGCAATAATTAGGGAGCTGCAGAAGATCTTGTTTGTGGTTATTAGAGGATGGCGCTGAGGATGGCCAGTCTTACCCTGCTGCCTTCAGGACCCGCCCGGACAACATCCGAATTTGCCCCGAGGAGGGTGTTCTGCACTGCCACCTCCAGGCACCTTTTCTCGCTCACTGGATCCGTCCAGTTTGGACTCGTTTAGGTTTTAGAAACCAGTGAGGACGCACTGCAGCCAAACTTCCAGATATTATTTTGTGTTCCTCCTGTCTAGCTTTGCCCTCTGCTCTTTCTCTCTCCAAACTACCTTGACACATTGCTGCAAAAACCTTTCTCTGGCTTGTTCCTGCCACGCGGGACTGTCATCCGTATCTCTCGCTGCTTCTCCGTCCTCATGGCCATGAGCTGCCAGGCCTGTGGGCAGCCCTGCAGAGGCACAGCACCCTGCGCCACTCCTGAGGAGTGCCTGTGACATGGCCCCTTTGGGCGCCGGGTTCACTGGTGGCGAGCCAGAGGAGGTCAGCTCTCCTTCACAAGCCCCTCAGCCTCCTCCTGCCCTGGTAACAGCTGGCTGCCTCTGCAAGGTCGTTTTGTTTTTCATGGTTTGACCTAATTACCACATAGCTACCGCTTAGGTCCCTTGAGGTGCCGCGAGTACCAAAGGCAGGGTGGTTTTCCCTGGAGGTAAAGCTGGGTGATTTGCAGGGTTGCCCGAAGGCAAAGCGAGGTCCTTTCCGCGGAAGCGTGGCAGGGACCTGGGAGGGTTCCAACTGCTCTGCACAGGAGTGGTAGGAGGCAGGTGAG
>NW_010388789.1:70004-70823 GCF_000710305.1 Buceros rhinoceros silvestris | reverse complement strand
GGGGACACACCGCTGACCTCGTCCTCGAACCAGGATTTCCTGAGCCCGGTACCTTGTCTGGAGTGTCTTGGCCTGGGTGCTAGAGTGCTGATTTTGGGGGTGGTTTCTGGCTTTTTGGGCTTTGGGCATTTTGAGGGTTTTTATTTTGTTTGGTGGTTTGGGTTTTTTTCCTTTTTTTTTTCTTCCTTTTAGTCTTTGTAACGAACTCTCACACTGTCTCTTCAAGTGGTATAATTAAATTGCAAGAACCAGAGTCCTAATTACCCTCTCCCACGTGAGAGTTGAGGAGCTCATCTTCAGAGGGAGGCTGCTGGCCGAGATCCAGATGAGACATCTCGCGGAGCAGAGACTGCATCTGTGGTGGTGTTTACTCTTATTAAGGATAACGGTCATTACCAAGTGATACCAGAGCAGGTTGCTCTTTGCAGGTTATTTTTGTCTGGCTCTGAGTGAAAGCAGAAGGAAAAGCAGAGCGGGTCCGTCTCTGCCGTTGCTGCACGTCTCCTTTTCGGCTTTTTCCAGAGAATTGTTAGTGTAGCCTCTGAGCTGGCGGGTCTGGCACGTGCAAAAATCTGCACTGGTGCACGGGAATTTTACGGGTACATATTCAGGCATTGCCTGCTCTGGGAATTGGCTCCTCTTCCATCCCGTGCGTGGACGCAGATAGCCTGCATGAACAGACCACAGTCCCCACGCAGCGGTGCAGAGAATCTGCCCGCTAAAGGGTGAGAGAGCGTGGTGGGGGTGTGTTCAGGCAGCCAGGGATCCCTGCGAACAGAGCAGGCCTTACGGGCGGGGAGACTCTTGTGGTGTGTCGGC
>NW_010388789.1:66817-69915 GCF_000710305.1 Buceros rhinoceros silvestris | reverse complement strand
AGGCCACCAGCGAGCCCTCTCGATTGGAGCGTCCCTGCCGGCAGGGCAGCCTTGGATGCTGTCCTGTTCCTGCAGGTGAAACAGCTGCTCTTACCTTCCTGGTTTTTCATGGGAACTCACGCAAACTGCAGAGGGAGTCGGAGCAGTCGGAGCGGTGGGAGTTGCTAGGTGCTTGCTCCCAGCTCCATCTCAGCAGTGATGCTTTGTAGCCTCTCCACTAGAAACCTCGCAGAACTTTCCCAAGATGAGTACCCTGGTCTCTAAAAGGCACATCAGGAAAATCTGTGCTCTTTGCCACCCCCCCCACCCCGTAGTTTGAAGTTGCACCAAATTGGAGGCAGAAGCGGCAACAGCATTGTCTCAATGCCCAGTTTGGATCTGCCATCTGCTGATGCCCGAACAGGTGTCTGCACGTCTCTGGGTTTGAGACACCACGTTGCTGGAGGATGATCTGAAACTGGTGCTGCCTCCTGAGGTTCAGATTCCCTGACCCTGTTGCTGCTTAACCCATGGGGCTGTTGAGAGGGATGCAGGTGAGAGGAGGCAGGACGCATCTGGCCCCTGGGTTTGATGTGGCTGCAGACTTTCGGCACAAACTCTGTGAGGCAAACCAGCTTTTTGGCAAAACTCCAGATCCAAGCTGTTTGTTCTGTAATCTAGCTTTGTTAGAAAGAGAGGTGTTGGTGTTATTCCATACACAGGTGACATCTTTTAGCTCCACCTTGCGCAGCAGTCTGGGGAGAGCAAAGATGCAGCGAACAGCCGGGGAAGAGCTGTCTTCTCGGGCTCAGACTTCCCACCTCCGGGCGAAGCAAAGGACCGGTGTTGACGGGCTACAGCCACTAGCTTGGCTACGAGCTGTAAATGCAGAACTGACATGAATTCAGTCAAGGCTCTTCAGGTAAACGTGCTTCTGTACCACTGGGGTTACAGCTGCTCCTTCCTGGTGAGGCAGTTGCGTGCTTTGTGGGTTCCTCACGATGCCCGTTGTCTGTCTTCAGTACAGTATTCTGGGTTTGACGTGTGTGTCCACAGCACACCCCTCCTCATTTCTGTCTGAAGTGAGCCTTTGGGAATTTTCCGCAACGGCACACTGTCTTCTGCAGCACACCGCGAGCCTGCTGCTGGCCGCTCCTCGCGGCTGCAGAACGGCAGCTGGAGAACGTGGGCAGAAGTAGCACCAGTGCTGGCAGCGGCGCTTCCTTTGGTGGGGCGCTCACAACCGTTGCCCCCCTCGGTGTCTCTGCTGTGTCTCTAACCAGTTTAGACTTGGGGGAGGGTTCAGAGTTTTCAGTTTCTGAATTGATGTACCAGCATAAAACGTACGAGCTGTCTTCTGCTGAGAACAAGTTTCCAAGCTTTTTAATCTGGCTGTTGGTCAGTGCAGAGAATGGTCTTGTCATGTGAATCATCCTCTCTTCTTCGTAGCCGTACCGTTCCGCTCATCTCCTCAGGTCCTTGACTGACTTCACGTTCACTTGCAGTCCTTATAGCTTCACTTCTGCATTGTTCAGGGCAGCAGTTAGGCCGTGAAGACCCCCATCTGAGCAAATGTATGCGGTGTTTTCTCCCACAACCCTGCTCTCTTCTTCACCTCAGCTGAATCTGGTGCTGTGGCTTGAAAACCCCCTCCCGCAGGTCTGTCTGCTGCTACATGCGTCCCTCAGGAGCTGTGGCAGATGGTCTCCGCTTACCAAGTGTGGCTTCAGGACACATCCCTCAGACGTAGAGTGAATGGGGTTGCTGGGCTTGGGGCTCCAAGATTTGAACAGGTTTCTGTTTTCTGCAGGACCTCTTTGAGGCTGGCCGCTCTGATCTGGGCTCGGAGATACCATGAGGATGTTTCTTTCTCATTTTTAAAGTTATCTTCTGCCACATGTGAAAGCTGACCTGCTCTTTGTCTTGGAATCTTTTCACAACGGTGCTCTTTGGCCACCACCCTAACAGTAGCACGGTCTTCTTCAAGACCGACTTCCTCATTTTCATGCTAATCGCATGGACAAGTCTGCCGAGGTCCTTGGACGTGCTGGAACGGGCTGCTTTTCTGCTGTTTGGCTTTGGGATGGCATTTGAATGCAGTTCACTGTGTCCTGACCAAGCAAATGGAGAAATTAAATCGGCTAATGCAGCTTTCCACAATGCAAACTTAGCTGAAGAGCTTCCAAATTGCTGTTAGTTGCAACTAATTGCTGATGAGGAGGCACAGCGATGAGTTCTCAGAGCCGAAGTCATTTTATTTGCTTTCTTGTAACCATTTTTCTTCCAATGTGTGTTTTTTGCAGTGATACTGAAAGCCGAAAATTATGCAAGAAGATGAAAGTAGATCCTAATCCAAAGGAGAAAGGAGTGGAATTACTCCATTATAAGTGAGTGCTGGGCTGGGATTTGTAGTTCCTCATTGCCAGTGCCCCCGTTAGGACCATTTGTTCTCCTCGCAGCTCCATACTGCTGCAGCAGGAACACTTCTTATTTTAAAATCCTTTGACACGTGAAACTGATTGCTGATTCTTCGGTTTGCAAGCATGTGTTGTGACAGAAGCGGAGATAAATTTATTCTGCTCTCGAATAGAGTACTCTGAAAGCACGAGCGGGACCTGGGGGAGAAGCCCAATGGACTACGACTCCCCAGCACGCAGGGCTGGTGCCCGAGGTCTGAGCTCTTGTGAGAGAGCTCTGGCACGTGCCTTGGGCAGGCGCTTCCCCTCTGCGCCCGCTTTTCTGGCTTGAGAGAGTACTTGGTAAAGGAAGAGGAGGAAGGCAAGCGAAAGGAGTGAGGCAGCAAGAGACTTTCTCCCTGGAAAGAATAGGAGTGGGCGTGCTGTTAAATGTAAGAGACACCAAGCAGCTGCAGCTCCACCTCCAGAGATCATGCCTTAGTAAATAATCTTGTGACAGGGTCGGGGGGGAAAGTATTTACTAGAAACCTGCTTGCTTTACACGCCGATTTGCACCCCCCCTTCTCCTTACTCTTTTTTTCCCTCCCCCTTTAGATTAAATTACTGTACTGTAAATTCTGCTTGTTCTGCGGCTTGAGCAGATGTCGCTGTGGTTAGTGAGAATGAGGAGGAGCCGCGCCGTGGTTTCCAGCAACGTTGCCA
>NW_010388789.1:58064-66694 GCF_000710305.1 Buceros rhinoceros silvestris | reverse complement strand
GCTCTTCCCCACTCCTTTGTTCGACAGGGACGGTGCGTTTCATACCGAATATAACAGAGCCGTCACACTGAAGGTAAACTTAAATACTCGGTTGATATTCTTCTGTTTTTTCCAGATCTGGGGGAGACGTTTGTGGATTAAGAAGAGGGGTTGGTACTTTCTCATGCCAAAGGCGGGAAAGGGAGGAGGGGGTTAATCTTCATATGTAGCTGGCAGAATGACCTAAAGGGTTTTTTGTGTGCGTGCACGTTTGCTGGCCGCAGATCCAGGAGAGCTGTCAGCTATTCAAAAGCCTAAACCCACGTTGAACTGTGGTGTAACTGGTGAGTTAACTTGCAGGCTGGTAACAAATAGGGGCTTTCTGGGTTGGATTACGAGGTGCTGTGAATGGCAGGAGGACTGAAAGCATTAGCTGACGCTGTATTTTGACGAGGAGCTCTCTGAGGTTTTATGTTGTGTGTTTATGAACTTTAAAGACAGCTGAGTGGCCTTATCTTTTATCAGATTATGGAACCAAAGTTCCTATGGATATGCCAAGAGTGCGGCAGGGATTAAAGTACCTTCCGCCTCCTGCAAACCTAGACACAGAGCAACAGAAAGCAATTCTCTCTGAGGGCAAAGGAAGGGAGGAGACATGCAACAAATGTGTAGATCTTGATGACGGTGGAGTTGGTGGACTGAGAGCATCGTAAGTAGGCCAGAAGTGTGCAGCCTTCCTCTGCGAAGCCCCGGTGACGCACTGGGAATATCCTCTCGTGAGGCTGCAGCCCTGCGATGACGTGGCTTCCAGAAGTGACTCCTGTCTGGCTCTGATGTCCAGTTCCCATGTATCTTCCTCCTCCAGCAAACTCAGACCTGCACCATTGCAGGTCTGGTGGAGGCGTGGTGACACTACCACAGGCTGACGCGGTTACCTTTGCTTCCCTCTTCTGGCTTGTTCAGCGGGTTGGCCTGGCAAGGAGGAAAGCCTGTGTGAGAGGCGTAGGAGTAGCCTTTTCTAAGCACCCTTGCTCTGGACCTTCCTTTCACAGCCAGAGTTGTTGTGGGGTAGCTGATGGGGGAGCTGGCTTGACTCGTCCGTTCAGCCTGCACTTGAGGTCATCATGCAGGATTTGCCTGAGGTGGGAGAGTAGGGTTGTGTGTCTGCCCACCTTCTGCAGCAGAAACCTTGCCTGGCACTAGGACGGGCAAGGTTACATACCCAGCCTGGTGAGCAAGTGCCTGAAGCTCCATGAGGAAATGCACCTGGTGGATTTTTTTCCCTCTTGCCTGGAGATGGGGCAGGGCAGCAGAAACCTTGCCTGGCACTAGGACGGGCAAGGTTACATACCCAGCCTGGTGAGCAAGTGCCTGAAGCTCCATGAGGAAATGCACCTGGTGGATTTTTTCCCTCTTGCCTGGAGATGGGGCAGGGGAGACTTGTTAGGTGCCTAAATTTGGGTGTTCTGAACAATGCGTGACCTGTCCTTCCTGCCCTCCGTGAAGCGCTCCAACCAGGCATGAGTGCTGTTCCTCTTCCTTACAGATGGATGAACTGGAAAGCGCCTGCAGAGCCCCATGCAGCGTTGGGCTGAGAGGCAGTCGTAGCTCAGCAGGATCCATATCGTTTATTCCATCGGTCCCCGTTTGTGAGGAGCATTTCTCCCATCCCTTTTGCCCTGCCTGCTGGGAGGAGGAAGCATCATCCTGTGGACAGGGCTGTGGGAGTCCAGTGCGGGTGGAAGAGGGGTTTTGAAGCTCCCTCGCTCTAGGAGCTCGTGTTGTCTTAGTTTAATGCCCCTCTGAAACCTGCCTGTCCTTTACAGGAAGTAAATCAGAGCTGGGCGGTGGTCAGATAACTCAGCAGGTTACTCGTTCTGCTGCTCGCAGCTGCTTGAATATTTTCTGTATTCTCCCTCCATAGCCCGTGATCTCCCTGTTTTCTGCCGCTGAGGCAGTGACCTTTCTTTCTCTCTCTCAGCTGCGTTTGTCCGGAGTCTCCCGGTACGTTACAGACGGCGAGCGGCAGAGCAACACGATGACATAGGGTATCGCTCTCATTTTACGGACAGGTGGACGCGCTGAAGTACAGGGAGATTAAAGGATTTGTTTCACATCGTTCAGCAAGCTTGTGGCAATAAAGCTCAGTGCTTCTTTCGAAGCATCTAGTAGACATATTAATATATGTATGATGTTTTGGGGAGTGATAGACACGGCTGTGAAGAACTGTAAAAGGGTTCTGCTGAGGTCATCGGCAAGCGGCTGATCCAGCTGATAGTGTACCGGGGTTTTTAAGAAAAGCTTTTCCTTTCTTGGAGTAACTAAATCCTTATGTAATTAGCAGAGATGCCCTTGTGGGTTCACTGTCAGAAAAACGAGGAATAAAGGAAAGCTCAGTGTTCACAGTGGGTTGGCAGTCAGAATCTTTTGCTGCTGAGACTGGCGTTAGGATCCGAGCTGTCTGAGGTATCTGGGAAAGGGAGACGGGTGGCAAGATAACAAAGTGCAGTGATGCAAAATTATTAGGAATAGTTTTTTAGAAAGTGTATTTCCAGCTCTTTGCAGAAGGGCTTAGATTCTGCCCAGTGGCTTGTCCATGTGACAGTGGGAACCTGCAGGGTCACGAGCGCGAGAGGGAAGGGAAGGAGACAGCTCCAGCTGCGCTGCAGTAATGCGCTGCTGCTAGTCATCGTGGGTTTGAATTCCTGGACAGGATGGCAGCTGGCTTGAAAACGCTGGCCCTGTGCTGAACAGGGTCTAAAAGCTGAGGGTAGAAGAGGAAATGTTACTGCACTGTCTGAGTCCATTGGGTTCCTTCACCTCGTGTCCTGTATGTGATTCTGGTTGCCCCATCAAGCGAACGGTGTAGACGTACCGCAGAAGGGCGGTGAGGATGACCAGGGGCACGAATGGCTTGAATGTTTACCGGAAGATTCTTGGGCCTGGAAGAAGGCACAGCTGGAGCAGACTAGAATAGGTACTTGTATGACTGTGAGTAGCTTGAAAAAGGGAACGATTACGTACTTTTAATCCAAACTTGGGTGCAAACAGTGGCATTTTGGGATGGCTGGTACCAAGCAAAGAGCTGCAAAGTTTCAGGAAGAAGAAGTTGTAGAACTTGTAGCTACGTGTTGTGGGAGCCTTAAAACCAGTTTTTGTAAAACCAGTTTTTGGTAGTCAGAAATGATAGATCCATGGATAGTTAGCGAATTGTCCAAATACAACAGCTAGTGCAGAGTCCATAAGCTTAATTACTTTTTGCCAGAAATTAAAAGCATATAGCAGTGTTTGCTGTGTAAGAATGGTACGAGTATTTTTTTTTTTTTCCCCCCCCCCAGGTATCTGTAGTCAGCTGGTGTTGGAGACCTAAGCTTAGCTCAGTCTTTGACCTTAACTGATACATCTGCACGTGTTGCTTTAGCCACGCTGTGTCCCAAGCCTTGGCAGTGCTGTAAGGCCAGTATCCAGGCTGGGTTTGTTACACGGTGCAGCCTTCTCTGGAAGTGCAGAGAGAGTTTTACTCTTCTGGAATGGAAACAACTCATTAAAGTACAGATCTGCTCAGTACTAGCAAAGGGAATAGACTAACCCAATAAATTGGCCCTGCAGTAAACTCTGAATCCTTTTCAAGTTTGCTCTTGTAAGGAGTGTGTGTGTGCGTGTGTGTGTGTGTGAGTGAAATCACGGAAAGTCTTCCTACGAGCATCCCTGCTGTATTATACCTCAAAGGAGGGCAAGGTACAAGGATGCATTTCTCTCTGTATTTTTATATGTGCACACAAACATCTATTTTTCAGGTTAAACCCTTGGTCCATATGCGATAGCCAGCTATTGTGCTGATAAAACCCGTGTGCTTTTAGCAGCGTAGGCTGGATGAAACCGAGTCCGTTATTGTGCTGAATCGATGTCTGAGGTTCAAAGCTGTTGCAGGGGTTTGGGCAGTGGGTTCCAGCCCAGCGTGGCTCTGCCGATGCCGTGGGATCCAAGTGAGGGCTGACCAGGGCAGGGCAGGGGTGTAGCTGATCCTGCAGCATGGGGGCTGCTGTGGCCGGGACGTTGCACTGGCATCTAACCCAGCGGCCTGGGGAACGCTGCTTTTCTGTGGGGAGCAGGTGCTGTGGCTTGTTTAGGGAGAGCGCTCTTTCCTGTATCGAGGCGTGCAGGAAGTTCTCTTCGCTGCGTGGAGTAATGAGTTTGAGGCAGTGCGCTCTGCTCCTGCCAGAAGACATTACACATCTAATTTTTTCTGTCTTGGCTGAGAGGCAGAGGCTGGGTGAATTAAATCCCTTTAATCCCCCATCCTCTAACCACATCTCTTTCTACATGGCTGCGCTTGGCATGCAGGGACTCTTGAAAGTAGCGGAGTCAATTGGTGCTCATTAGCTGTTTAAAACACTGACCCCTCTCTCCTCCCATCCAGTGTAGAGCTGAGGTCCCTGCAGGCTCAGTGAGCAAAGCCTGATGTAGCTTTTCGAAACGTAGAACATCTCTGCTGTTTTGTCCTCTCCTCTCCTTTCCCCATGTTTTATTAAGTCACCTTAGGGCATCATTTGGGATGCTGGTGCCTCTAGCTTTAGAGCTTTTTGCAACGAACTCCATTATAACTTACTTGATTTCTGATTTTTTTTTCCTAGTGAGCTCCTTGAATGCCATGCTAAACCGAGTTTCTTTTAAGTGTTTGTGGTCCCAGGAGTACTGCCTCACCCCTTAGGTGTTCTTACTGTGTGCATTTAGTGCTTTGCTCGCTGTCTAGTGGCTGCTAAGCGCTGCCTCTTGTGATACGCCAGGTCTCATCAATATTAGTTGTGCAAGTAGACAGAAACATAAATGCAGAGAATGGATCCTGGTGTAAGTTCTGCATCCTCCTGAGCCTTGCAGCACCGAGATGCAAGAAAACGAGCTGATGAACTCTGCTATCTGTGGCTAGGCTGCTGCAGTGTTGTACCAGAGCAGCCCTACCAAAGGCGGAGGGGTGGCAGAATTGTGTCTCGGACTTTCAGCAGCGGGTGTCACCAGGTGCACTGCTGACCTGCTCTTGAGGAGGTGGAGTGCAAACCTAGGCCTTTAGATGGGTATCCTCGGCGCATCTTAGGATATGCTCAGCTCTGCTCTTCGCTCGTGAGCTGCTTGGGCAAAATACCCCATGGACTGAAAAGGGCTTTGATGAAGCTTTTCTTGGCTCCAACTCCAAGTAAGTTTACTTAGTGCTCTGGCAGCATCATCCTCTCACTCTTACATGGAAGAAGGCTCCTCAGCATCCTCACTGCATTGCTGGTGTGGCAGAGATCCTGTCTGGGAGTGGACACATACCTTCAAGCACTGCCACAGAGAAAGAGACGGGGTGAATGAGCACAGAATAGCAAGTGTTATGTTTCTGGAGCACCGTGAGGATGTGTGGAGGATGACAGTGGCCACGCCTGTGCTTCCATGCACAGCTGGAAACGGGGGACAGCGTGACTCTGCTGGAATCCATGGAGAGCGTCTCGTTGACTTCGGAGGGCTGAGGTTTCCCTCAAGCTCAGGCTGAAATCAGAACCATGAGAGAGTATTTCCTTCTGATAAAGAAAACCATAAAAAAAAAAGTAGCCGTGGTCTGCTGAAACAGGTCGTTGGTTGTGTGTCCGTCGGATGCAGCGGTTACAAAGCCGGTGTGCATGGGTACTCAGCTCGCTGACTATGGGAGCTGCAGAGTCGTAGACTCTCATTTCCCATTTTTCTCATCACATTCGTGTCTCAGTATCCAGCTTAAAAGCCGCTGAGTGCAGTTTCTAGATAGGTGGGTCATAGAGAGAACCGTTGGTGGGGTTTTGTTCCTTTGACCAAATAAGCAGTTTGATCTTTCAGTGTGGAGGTCGTTGCTTCTGTTCACAGGAAGTACTGGTGTGCCCTCCAGCTAGTCCTGTTGGATTCAGAGGTTGCTCAGACAGGGTGAAGGGCACAGGAACCTGACCTCTACGTAAAGAGAAGCCTTTCCTTCTAAGCCAGGGAAGTGTGGCAGGTGTCGTGTCATCGAAAGAGCTCTCCGAAGGGTCCTCAAAGCTACTGTTGGTGTGCTGGTCTACTTCCACGCTGCTTTCTGCAGTTTTGTAGTGGAAATGGGAGCCGGTAGTTTGGGATGTCAGTTATGGGGAAAGCACACACCCGAGTACCCCTTGGTTCTGCAGTAGGAGGTTCACGTTCGTCTGTGTTGATGGGCAGGCGAGTGTATGAGCAGAAAAACAAAGGCACTAATTACAGAATCACAGAATCCCCTGGTTGGGAGAGACCTTTAAGATCACCCAGTCCAACCGTTCCCCCTGCGCTGCCAGGGTCCCTAAACCGTGTCCCTCAGCACCACACCCGCACGGCTGTGAAACCCCTCCATAGGGTTTGCGTGACAGCGTGGGTTTGAGGCCGGGTGTCTCCTGGTGTGTGCAGTTTGCTTTAAAAGCTTTTTCCCCTCTTGCTTACAGTCTATGGTGGCCTTTCTCAAGGACCCAGAAGGTGCTCCGCTGTGGGAGGAGGATCCCGAAGCCAAAGATGTTGTGCATATTGACAGTGAAAAGGTACGTGAGCTGCGTAGATGTTCTCTGTGTTTTATAAGTGTATGGGGTGGAGGGATTGTGTACGTTTGTGTTAACTCTGCTGTCTTGGCTCTTTGGGAGGGAAGTTTAAAGCACCCCAGCTGTTCGAAGGACTTGGCAAAGTTTGCGGATTGTGATAGCTATAAAGCCCTTGGGTTCCCCGGTGCCAGAGGTTGTCTCGGGAAGCCTGGAGCAGGAAGGAACAGGATCCAAATCTTGAGTGGTTTAACCTTGTACGGTAACCGCTCTCTTGGTGTTATGTGGGAAAGCAGCAAATACAGTGAAACCACCTTAAAAATCCAGTGCCACCACAGAGCTACCCATCACGTTTTGTTCTCTCTGATCTAATCAGCTTGGTCTTTTGTATGAGTTTTCTAGCCTATAGATTTTTAAAACTTTAATTGATTGGGCTCTAGCTGGGATTTCGTAAAGAGCCTTTTCAATTTTCAAGCTTTCATTTTTAATATTGGAAACAGTTATTTTGACATTCATTTTTTTTGTAGGAAGATTAATTTTTAATGCTCACCCTGTGTACTCCATTACAAGCCTTCCAAGGGTTGCATTCAATTTGAAAATTTCATCTGGTTTCTCTGTCGTGCTGGTACTGAAAAATCTTTTCTCGTGGCTTCTCATAGCTTGAACAAAGTTTCCTGGTGAGGAAATTGAACCTGCTTTGTTTATTATTAAGTCTGACTTTCAGAGTATGGCTTTTTGGATGGGTCAGGGAAGAAGCAGCTTCCACTTGGAGATTTGGCAGTGAGAAAAAGCCAAGCCACGCTACTTTTACCTGTGAGCAGTGAAGATGCTGGTCGAGGGTATTCAGCACGTGTTTGAATCTGTAATCAATTTTGCTGTCTCCTTTCAAGTTAACACTGAGCGAGGAGAGGAAACTCCGGTCTTGCCTGTTAGGAAAGATGACCCCTCTTCCCTCAGATAAATGACCCCATGTTCTATGAATCCACAGATTAAAGTCATAACGCAGGTAGTAACCGGTGACCTTCGGTCTGGGTCCATTTTCACGTTCTTTGGTGCGTTTACTAGGAATTGAGAAGGCTGCTGAAGAAGGAAGACAAGCCCCTTCTGATGATGTTCTACGCCCCATGTGAGTAACCCAGCGTGGCCTGTCACCCCTCTCTCCCTTCTCCACTGAGAGATGTCCGGGCAGGACAGGCAGCCTCCCCTGGGCTTCTCTGACGCCACCTTGTCCCACCTTTATCGTTCAGCTCCTTGCGGTGTGCTACGCTTGTCCTCAGTTTCCCCTGGCTGTCCACCGCTTGTATCCTTGTCCTGCCTCTCTCCCTTGTGGTGATGACTCTCGCTCATCGTTCTTTCTAAGCAGCTGCTTTCTGTGATGCCTTTACCCGTTGTCCTTTCTAGATTTGTGTTATCCAAGACAGAAACGCTGTTTTCTGCTCAGATACACGACTGCTTTTTTGTTGTTTTTCTGCATTACCTGGTGGATGGTTTGTGAGAGGCTTGACAGCTCTGCAGAGTGAGACACTGTTGTGCTGGAGTCGTTGCTCAGCTGGAAGGCAGGCGAGCCAGGAGAAAGGAACAAATGCAAGACCCAAGCTAGAAAAGCCTCCCACTACGGCCCTGGCAGGGAAATGGATGTTAGGCACCACGAGGAATTCGCTGGCTGATCCTCTTGAAAACTGTGTCCCGTGGCAGCGTTAGCTGGAGTTCCTCAGTGCGTTTTCTCTTGTAATTACTGCCTGAAACGCCACTTTACCTTTTTACCAGGGTGGCCGGAATTGCCCAAGACTTAGTTTGATGCATCACCAAGCAGATGGTTTTTAATTTAATTAAATTCGTTGCAGCTCCACGCCTTCAGACGCCGCAGCAGGATGGTCCTGCCTGGCCTGGCGTGGCTGCCTGAAACGCCACTTTACCTTTTTACCAGGGTGGCCGGAATTGCCCAAGACTTAGTTTGATGCATCACCAAGCAGATGGTTTTTAATTTAATTAAATTCGTTGCAGCTCCACGCCTTCAGACGCCGCAGCAGGATGGTCCTGCCTGGCCTGGCGTGGTGTGTGGCCAGTTCCAGGCGCTGCTGCTGCCGCCGCCCCCCCGGGATTGGCAGGGGG
>NW_010388789.1:51248-58009 GCF_000710305.1 Buceros rhinoceros silvestris | reverse complement strand
GGCCGTGTCCCGGCCGCTGCTGCTGCCGCCGCCGCCTCGGTATTGGCAGGAGCCGATACGCCTGTAAATCTCTGCCTGTAAATCGCCCCTTCGGGGGGAGTTCAGCTGCAGAGTGCTGTCTTTCACAGTTTACCTGGATCGTGAATAATTGTTTTCCACAACTGAATCTCTTCCTGAAACGCGCTTTATCTAACCCTTCGTTCTCTTTGAACCGTTCCCCCAGAAACCGTCCTCCTTCCAGTTTCTCTCCTTTTGAAGTGGCGAAACACCTGCTAGTCCTCAGTGCTGTAATACTTTTTGCTGCTCTCTAAACTGCTCTGAAGGAAGCCTGCTTTGAAGGAAGCCTACTTGTAAGGGTGGTTTTTTTTCCCCCTCTGATTTCGCAATTCTTAACTCCCTCATCTTTTATTTAACACACCAGACCTTCTGACTTGGTTCTTGTCCAATTTTTGTTTTCTGACTCCTGATGCTGGAGACAAAATGCATCTAGCAGCTGCATTGAAATACCGGCTTTTGGCAGCTGAGGTTACTGGTTACGTACGGGTGTTACCTTTCCTAACTGGGAGCAGCAAATCAAGGCTGGTCACTAAAGGAAATTCTGCTTTCCTTTACTTGTAGGGGTTGACTCAGGGAGGTCTTTGGCATGAGAGGACATGGGAGGCTTTGTCTGAGAAGCGACAGGGAAGGCAGCTGCATTATTTCTCTGCTTGTTGGAAGCAGGGGCTTTAGCTTCTTTGTGACAGATTCATAGGAAATGGGCTCTTTCATTACGTACCGGTGCAGAGAGAGATGAAAGCCACTGCAGACTTAAATGCAGTTTCTTTAATATTTTGGGAATGCTGGGTCTGGGTAAAATGACTCGGAGCAAAGGCACGCTTTCCTGAGAAGGTATTACCTGCCGTTTAAAGACCATTCACTGTGCTTTTGGACCTATATTATAAAGTCAGACCGCACCTAAATATGAAAAACTAGGCATCCTTATAGGCTTTCAGCTTTATTTGTAGTTAATTGTGTCAAAGACGGCTCCTGGGGGAGACGGTCTGGATTGAGCAGCAAAAAGGAGCCGTTTATAACATCACTGAAAACAGGGCTTTAAAAATGGAGGGGTTAACTGGTAGAAAAACTTAATATGGACTTAATTAAACCCCCCCTTTTGAGGCAAAATTTAAGAAAGAAAGAACAGAAGGAAAATAGTTTTTGGAGGTTGTACTTCTGTGCCTGTATAGGGATGTATGTGAGTGGACAGCATCCACCGAGCAGTGTGGCCCAGAAGTGCTGAGAGGTGGCACTCGGTGGGTTTGGGAACTGTGGGTCTGAGGCAGCAGCGGAGCTGGGCGTGGAGAACGATGCGGGTGAAGGAGTGGAGGGGGCTCCTCTGTGCCTGTGTTCCAGAAGGGAGTCCTGGGGCAGTGAGAGGTTGAAGAGGGGAAAGGAGGGAGATGGACAGCTGGGGCAGTTCGGGGCCCGAGGCTGCCGAAGAGAAAAGGAACAGTGCATCCAGAAGACAGCGGTAACACCTCCCAGCCTGTAATGCCTGTCCAGCAGCTTGGATCAGTCTGTGAGGCCTCAGCGGGCCTCGGGCGGGTGGCCCATGCCCACCGAGAAACCACCAGTGTGATCAGCACTAATTTAACAACCCCCTGGCCGTTTGAGCAGAGGGGTCCAAGGTGGAAAGGCTGCAGAACCACGAGTTTTCTCTTTCCTCTGATTCAAGGATGTTCCTCCCAGGCAGGCTGAAGTGATCCTAAACCAGTGGCTGCAAAACCTGTTCCTCCTTCCTGGGAGATGTTTTCAAAACTCTTGTCTCTTCAGCGGAACAGAAAGCTTGACTGCTGTCCCGTGGTGGACCCAAGAGTTTCCGCAGCCAGTGTCTGGAGCGCTTGGCTGCAGCTTCCTGCCTTTCCTGCTGTCTGCACCCCTGCCCCTTCCCAGGGGCATGTGCACACCTGGTACTTGGCAGAGGTGCAACCCGCTGCTCACAAGGTGATTTTCTGCTAATCCAGCTACGCCTGGATGGTCTTTCTCGCCTGCTCTGTGTCTTTTCCTCAGCGCATAAAGTTATTGGACCTAAGGAGGGCTGGTGCTTCTTACGAGTTATGTTTTCTCAGTTAATGCAGCACTGTTTAACTTCTGTCTGATGTGTCTAGGAAATGCTTCTCCCAGCGATTTAAAAGACCTGTTAAGCTGGGATCAATCCGAAGTAAACCCCACCCCCCATCCCATAAAGACCAGAAAAAGCACAGAGCTTTTTGTTTGAGTTCACAAGCGTGACGTCTTCCATGGACTCTGGATATGTGGGTTTCATCTGATGTTCCCCTCTGGGCTCAGTTGGAAGCCTAAGGGATATGAGATGGTGTTTGTTTCCAAAACTGGGGTAAGAAGTGAGTATGAAAATGAATAGCATGAAAAAGATGTAAAAATCGTGGCATGTAATGAAAAGTAACTTCCTGAGAAACTAAGAATCTAGCAATTGTGTAGTGAAACAAAGAATTTTGTTTTAAATTTGTTTTAAATAGAAACCCATGTTGTTTCATATGCTTTGGAGCATAAATCCTGTAGAACAGGCTGAATAGAGTTGTTGGCCTATGACTTACACGATTTCTTTTTTATCAGGGTGTGGTGTTTGTAAGAGAATGATGCCATCTTACCAGCAGGCAGCCACAGAACTGAAGGGTAAATATGTAAGTGAGAAGATAAGACTTATGTGAAACTTGTAAAGTCCTTTTAACACTTTTTGAGTATTCAAAACCACGAATATTTGTTGAGGTGGGGGATTTTTATGCAAATCTAAACAAAACGGAAACGAATGACTGTGTTCCAGATCCCTGCCAGATTGTCTCTCTTGGCTCTTACTCTTTCTAAACTTTTGGAGAATGAGGTGTTAGCTCACGTGTCCTTTCGATGCATCATAGTTCCTGCCATGGAGAAACGGGCCCTGAAAACTGTACCTTCTGGTTTGTGTCTTGGCAGTCCCTCTGAGCTCATCTCGGTAAAGATAAGGGAGTGCTTGCCGTGAGGGCTTCCATCAGCTTTTTTGGCCTGGTGTTTCACAGCAGGGTCAGGGATGGGTGCCGCTGTGGTAATAAGTAATCCCCTTTTTTAGTAGTGTCGGGGGAGGGGGGAGTTTCCCTGCATTGGCCACTGATCGTCCTCCTCGCCACTCAACATGACCACCAATAAAAGCTTACAGGTTTACTGTAGCCCCGTCAACAAAGCGAGCATTCATGCCGGATTGAAACGAAAGGGAGGTTTTACTGGGGAGAAGATCCCTCGGTGATTCAGTTACCTGCTTGCACTAATACGGCATGCTCATCTCTGCGGGCAGGTCTCCTCTGGTCCAGGTTTTGTAACGTGCTCAGTCTATCACTTATATCACACCAATAATACACGAGTGACAAAGAAATGGGATTGTTCTTTCCGTGGCTTTGGCTGGGCTTGGTCTGACCCCACCTGTTGGATCATTCACTGCTGAGCTTGCAGATTTCCTCAGCAGAGGCAGCTCGCGAGGAGGAAGAGGTGGAGCGCTGTGGAACGTCGCCGCTGCTGCTCGTGGGCACCCGCTGCTGTCAGACTCCCCCGTGCTCTCCCAACTAGTTGTTTCTTCAGAAGTGTTTTCTCTCGGTCCTGGTTTGCTTGGGGCTGAAATGAGTGGGAGTTGCTCAGATTTATTTAGGATGCTTCAAGACGTTTTTGTCTAGCCACGTAGCGCTCTGATGCCATCTCCCCTTGGTGGTCTTTGGCCAGGCACTCCTGTCCCGCGTGGCGGGTACGTGGCAAGGCGCGAGGTGTGCAGGGGGTTAGGGTGTAAAGCCTCGCTGGTGGAGGTAGTGCCGGAGAGGTGGTACGCCGCAGAGCGCCGTGCTCTCCTGCAGCTATCTCTTGTCTGTGTGCAGCTCACTCCCTTAAATCCAGACTGGAGAATTTAAACTAGCCCTGTTCTAGTGTGGTTATTTCCTTCCTTGCTTGCCTGGTTCTTGCTTTTTGTAAAGCAGCCGCTGTGTCTTGATCCTACTGCGTTTACCTACCCTCAAGTGGTGACACAGAGGATGAGGGAAGGGGAGAATCAGGTCTGAACAATGTCACAGGAATCCAGTCAATGTGTTTCTTGGAGCTACAGGGGAAATTCGAAGAGGCTTGGCCAGCCAGTTTAAACCCTGTTTCTGTACTCAGTTATCTTTCCTTATCCTCTCTCAGGATAGGAGAGAGAAGACAAAGTATTTTTTGGTGACTTTCCAGCACGTTCTTAGAAAAGGTTGACCTTTAAACGAAGATTTTCTGCTTTAAGATTTATTTCATGCTGCCTCTTGAGCACGTTCGGTCGGTCTGTGCAGTTTGCTGCAGTCAGGAACCTAGTAGTAAATTCTGATGTGGTGTTTCAGCTGAAAGGAGAAAATCCCGGTTTTGGAGGGGGAAGGAGGGGGGGTTTGAATTAAGACCCTGCTGCTAAAATGATTTAAGCCGTCAATGCCATGGAATTAAGTTAATCATAAGGTCGTATCTCAGCAACTGGCTGGTTGAAGCTTTGACAGCAGAATGACCTCTTATGTGCGTCTCACACCCACAGAAACTCAGTCAGTCCCATCTTCAAATTTTCCACTCAGAAATTTTTGGAAGTCAGTTGAACAGGGCACGGGATAAGTCACAGGGAACAGTGGCAGAAGCCCTGAGCCTGAAGCCTGGGGTGATGGGCTCTTGAGGTGGAGGATGGGCTGGGGTAGAGGGAAGAAAAAAGAGAGTTGGTTGTTTTGCTGGTTTGTTTTTTTTTTTTTTTTTTACTTTGTCTTGAGGTGGAGGATGGGCTGGGGTAGAGGGAAGAAAAAAGAGAGTTGGTTGTTTTGCTGGTTTGTTTTTTTTTTTTTTTTCACTTGCTAGTCTGAAAAGCTACTATGCTTCTGCGCTCCGGTTCTTAACTGCGGTCACACCCTCCCAGTCAGGTGAAGCATCTAAATGCCGTGTGGTATTTCCGGGGCTCGCAGAAATGGGACACGTTTACTTTCAGCTCAAGTAATGGCGATTTCTCCCTGCCATGCAGTGAGTGTGGTTCTGAGCCGGGATAACGCCAGTGCTGGGCTCGGTAGAGCCTCTGGACATTAGCTCAGAGTCGAAATTGGTGGCTGGAGTGGAAACCAGTGGGGTGAGGTCTTGTGTCCTTGGGAATGTTTGGATGTGAACTAAGCTGTGCTCTGGCAGAAGAGGAGGAAAAATCTAGTGAGGCTTGTAGCTTAAAATCCAGGTAGGCGAAGGAGAGCACAGGAAGTGTGGTTGGGAGAATTCCCTGTAGCATTTCTGCTACCAGGTGCACGAAAAGCAAACGGAGACACTTGCAGAGCAAGGGGAGGTGACGCGCCGTTTGATGTGTGCCGGCAGCGGACTGCTGCTACGCAAAACCAGAACGACTTCTCTGCCTTGTACGGAGACCCGCCTGCTTTACAGCAGCGTGAAGGGAATCAGAACCTGCCCAGAGCTGAGTCGTTTTACTTCATCACTCTTTAAAAAAAGTTGTAATGTCACTGCCGTACTCTAAGAGTCAATAATACAATTATGCTCTGTTTTTTCAGGTTCTTGCGGGGATGAATGTTTACTCCGCTGAGTTTGAGAGGATAAAAGAAGAATACAACGTCCGGGGATACCCTACAATCTGCTATTTTGAGTCAGTTACGTTTTGCTGCTACTTTAGAAATTATACGCTCAAACATAATTGCAAGCTTCTCTCTTCCAGGGCAAGGACTAAACCTGGTTTTGTTGCTTTAACAGGAAAGGAAAGTTCCTGTTCCACTTTGAGAATTACGGCGCGACCGCAGCAGATATAGCAGAGTGGCTGAAAAAGTAAGGCACTGAGCTTCCCACTCTCCACCCTGTACGTGCTCCCGGTTATTTACAGAACCTAATGGTTTAGGAGCAGCCACCGCTCCCTCATTCCCTCCGCTCCGAAGAGCGAGCAAAGCTGCCCCGCTGAGGCTGGTGGAGCCAGCGCAGGGAGGGTGCCCGGCGTCTGGTTATTAGCATGCGTGCCTTGCGGCTCGTCTGTAAGGGAAGCCTGTCCGTGAACCAAAAATAAATGCAGATACTCAGATCCCAGCTCGGTTAAAAATCCCGGCTTAGATTTCTAGTGATCTTGGGTGCCTGAGCTTGATACCTTGCAAAAGGTCTGGCTTGTGTTGCTGTGTTAGAAATGTGCACTGAGCTCACAGTTCTCAGCGGTTCTTCAGCTGGAGCCTTCAAAGTGCCTTGCAGAGACAAACTGGAGATCAAGGCACCCCGCTTTGCTGTCGTTTCTACACAGTCTGTGTTTCCTTCCGTGACGTGAAGCGGCGTTGAAAGCATCTTGGTCTACATAAAGAGCGCTGTTTGCAGTCAAATGTTTTGGGGGCTGAACGAGCCTATGGGACAGGCAGAAAAAGTGCGTGAGCGTGTGTGTGTGGCTCGTGCAAATCAGAACAGTGTTCGTGAAGCTGATAGAGCGGCCGAGATAGCCTGGCGATGGAGGAACACCCTTAGCAGTTAGCCCTGGCTCTCGGGTGTTAAGTCAACTTTGTAACCCTCCCTCGTTTGCTGCAGCCACGGAAATAATCTTGAACTGAAGTGAATAAAAGGAAACAAACGCACGGGAAGGAGCAGACAGTTGCAAAGCATCGCGATAATAGGGCTGAGAGCACAGCTGGCTCCGAGTGAATGTGTTTTTCTGGACCAGTGGGGCTGCGCTGGCCACACGGGTAGCCCGGGGTCTTGGGCAGCAGTAGGCGAGATGCCGCAGGGTTGGG
>NW_010388789.1:49497-51113 GCF_000710305.1 Buceros rhinoceros silvestris | reverse complement strand
TGCTAGCCTCAGGATATACAGGCACTGCGGGAGAGCTCTGCCCAGTGGATCAAAGAGGAGGAGTTCAGCCATAGGCTTTAAGCCTCGTTTAGTCCATTAAGCCTTCAGATAGGAACGATTAAGATGGCAACTCCAGCAAGGCGAGGTGGCCATCGACCCTTGGAGCCAGGATGTGACTTCATCACCTGCACTTGGTTGTGCTTTTCAGTTTTGCAAGGATGTGGTTATCTTGTGGCTCCCAGGCGTGAAACGGTAGCTGTTTGGGGTGGGTTTTTCCCCTGTCTGCCCACATAATATCCAGATAATCCCTGTAATACGCGGTGCCTTTATATCGGTGCTGCGACAGCAAGTGAGCGCAGCTACTGGAGGCACAGCAGGGCAGCTGCAAGCTCTTTCCAATGATAATCTGTGCTAACAAGGCACGGTGGGCTTTGGCTGGTACTGCTGCAGTCGAGCTAAAGACAGCTGCTTGTCCTCCCTTAGTGCTGGGGTGTGCTTATTAGTTTCCCAAAAGATGATCTGAGCAGCAGCCTTCCTGCCCCTGTTTTGTGCAAGTGCAACCTTTAAGGAAACCACGCTGGGGAATTACGCACCCTTAAATTTGGCCAGTAATTGGTGTTGCAATTAAAACAGCGTACGGGGCAAGTCTGGGTTAGTACCGCGTTACTCTGAGGAGTCTGCAGTACGAGTAGTCGCGTGGTGTGGCGAGGGCTTTAGGAAAGCCAAGGAGGGTATTTGGATAGCTGCAGGGCTATGTTTCAGAACAGCGTAACGTGAAAAATCACGTCAGAGTGTCGCTGTGATGCGAGACGTCGCTCTGCGGAGCCAGGGCCTGACAGTGCCCAAGTGTACGTGGTGAGGAAAGCCGGTGTGTTTTTATCCTGTGTATGCGTGTGCCGTCATCATAGATTCTCAGAAGAGAATACACCAGACATGGAACTGTCTGAAACGACCTATTTTTTAGGGACACTGTAGGTACGCACTGCAGAAAAGCAACTGTTTTGTCTTTCCTCTTGCCCTTCTCTGATTTTTCCCTCTAAATGTTATTGGTAAAGTGCTGAATATGCTAATTTTGGGGGTAGGGCATAATATAAAGTAATGAAGGTTAGAATTATGTAAATGATGGAAAGGATGTTTTCCGTGTTCTTTCCTGAGCTGCTAGTTTGGAGGGCACCAACACCTTTTTTTTTTTTTTTTTTTTTTTTCCTCCTAGGTGTTGAAGGTGCTTCTTTTTTGTGCTGAGATGTGTTAACCCATCAGTCTCATGGATACTTAACCTCTCTCATCTTCCTAATAGGCACTGGCTACTATCCTAGATGTTGGGGGCGCCAAACCCTTTTTTTTTTTTTTTTTTTTTTTCCTCCTAGGTGTTGAAGGTGCTTCTTTTTTGTGCTGAGATGTGTTAACCCATCAGTCTCATGGATACTTAACCTCTCTCATCTTCCTAATAGGCACTGGCTACTATCCTAGGGAGTTTCAGATGTTTTCATGAGGTGATAGACAGAAACCATTACCCAGCCTTGCTCCAACACACAGCATCATTAACACAAGAGATGTGTATCTTGCACGTACCACAATTCGGTTTTCTTTTTCTTTTTTTTTTTTTTTTGAGTTTG
>NW_010388789.1:47859-49422 GCF_000710305.1 Buceros rhinoceros silvestris | reverse complement strand
ACGTGCCACAATTCGGTTTTCTTTTTCTTTTTTTTTTTTTTTTTGAGTCTGATACCAGCTCTGGATGGTAGGCAAGCCAGACAGCTGCTTGCTGCCTTCAGCAGCTGCTTAGTTTGTCTTGCTGTTTTTATGGGCTCCTCTTGGGTCCTTTCCTAGCATCAGCTACTCAATTAAGTCAAGAACTTGTTCTCTGTTCTTAATTAAATTAGCTTGTGGTAACTTCCAGACTTGTGTCATCCTGGTTTTGGTCTTCAGGCCTTGGATGTGCTTGTCTCAGGTTTAAATGATGTTTTAGTTTTTGCTTGTTGCTTCCTCCAGGCCTTGAGGTGCTTCTTACCAGTGCCTGTGTGCTCATTAGCATGCACAGCGCTTTAAATTGGGCCACTTGGATAAACGCCCTGTGCCCTGCTCTGCTCAGTCCTTACAGAAATAGGTCACGCCAGGCCCTCCTAAACGCCGCGTTCTCCCAGTGCTGCGGAGCCGCGGTGTCCGTGTCCATCCTGCTCCGTCTGCTCAACCCAGCTCCCCTTCCACACTCATCCAGTGTCACGGTGTCTTCCAGAAAGGCTTCGCTCTGCCGGGGTACCTGCAGCCTGCTGCTCTGTCACTGGCTCGTCACAAGCAGGCTGTTTGCTGAGTTTTAGGAGAGGAAACGCTTGCGGACGGGGACCTGCTGCCTCTCCTCTCTTAGCTGATCGGAGGGCAGCTCCCAGCTTTGCGTGGATGTTTGTTTCTTGGTTCGTTTATCCTGTAAGCAGCAGCAGGGGTGTGCATCGCAGTTTTGCATGCATGGCTTAATATTCTTGGATCATACCCATTGCAGCAGAATTTGCTGTCTGAATCTGTGTATCCCTCTTGCTTTTTCTGTCAAACTAGGCTTTCAGCCTAGAAACGAGCCAGGCAGGATAAATGGGTTATCATCTGTTGGCCACTCCTTACTCCAGGCAGCTAACACAACAGTTCATTTTGATCAAAAATAGCGAGGCTGCTTTCACCAGCGAAGGGGTCACATCCAGAGCTGTACTCTGCCAAAGAATCTGGGGAATTTGGGGGTATTTGGAACACACCGCTACAACTGGCAAAGATAAAATAGCTTCAAAGTCTGGCTCCAAAGTTGGTGTGTTTGGGTGTCCTTTCTGTGAACACTGCTTTAATAAATAAAGTGTCAGTTAGAGTAGCTCAGTGCACATCTGCCAGATTCTCTTCAGCCTGTGTTAATAAAAGCCGAGAACGAGTGTTTTGTGGGGTGGTGATGAGCGCTGAGCTGGTCCAGGGTTCAGTTTCCAGGTTTGCCGCTGGGTCTTTGCGCAGCCTCTCTGGCTCTGATCCCTCAGAGGTGATGGTGAAGCTCCTGGGCAGCCGTGGTGAAGACGGCAGAAGATGTCACCTATCTTTTAGGTTAAGCATGCAGAGGAGTAGCTCTGCTGAATTAGGCTCAAGAGCCGAGCCCACGAGCTGAGTGAGGACGTAACGGTGCTTCCCCAGGGCGTGGGGTGTTTCGGGGTAAAACCGTGTGTTCCAGGGGAAACGGTCCGTGTGGCTGCTCGCAGTCCCAACGCTGTG
>NW_010388789.1:41532-47727 GCF_000710305.1 Buceros rhinoceros silvestris | reverse complement strand
GTGTCCGCACAGAGCTGTTCCTGGCAGTCCTCCTTGCCAAGATGACTGCGTGGCACCAGAGAGCTGCTTTTAAGCTGTGTCTGTTTGTCTTGTAGCCCACAGGCACCTCAGCCGCAGGCTCCAGAGACTCCCTGGGCAGATGAAGAAAATGTGGTTTATCACTTGACTGATGAGGACTTCGACAAGTTTATAAAAGACCATTCATCTGTGCTAGTGATGTTCCATGCACCATGTGAGTTTTTTTTTTCTCTTCTGTACCCTGAGCCAAATGCTTGCTAACAAAACCAACGACGATTTTCTGTGGAGGTTTCACAGAGCTGCGAACTCCAAGTCCAGCCTTTTCTTGTTTGGGATGATTGTTAAAAACACAAGGCATGAAACGGTTGTGAAGTTGCTGACTCTCCAGTTTAGGACAGAGACGTGCTACTGAAAGTGGTACTTCCTAGGCTGAGTCGATGTAATTGAAGAGTGTCATGATGCCTAAATAGTCTGAGGACTCATGGTTTTACCACGTGGTTTCCCATTTTCAGCCAGTCTTCTGGGGTGTTTACTTTCTAAGCAGAGCTCTGGGTGACTCAACTCGAGAACCGCGAGCTCCTGAGACCTTGCCCGTGGCTACTGAGGTGTCATTCTGACTGTGTTTCGCTCCTCTGCCGCAGGTCGTTCTCTGGCAGTGTGAGGGCTGATGGTCACGACATCTTGTGCTGAAGTAAGCCAGAACCCGATCCAAGTTCAGAAAGCCCCCAGGGCTTTGCAAAGCCAGCGTGGAGCTGGTGGCGATACCACGTACTGTTCGGCTGAGAGTGCGCTGGGCTGTTTCTTTTATGACTTGAGGTTTTGAAATGCTGTTCCAGCCACATTGCCCTGCTGTGTGCTGCGGGGTGGAAGATGTTTTAACCTCTCCATTCGCTTCAGATGTGACTTGCTTCGGCTACGTAGCTGGCTTTACCAGTTCTTTGTGTCTGCAGTGGAAGGGTCAAATCTGCTACGCTGGGCGATAGGCAGCGTCTGTCTCCTCTCCCTGCTGTGCTGGCGGCTGCACTTGTGTGAGATGTTCATTTTCATGGGATGTTCATTTTCATGGGCAGAGATTTGAAGGTTAGGGCTCTGGAGCCAGGCTGTGTGCTCACAGCTGAACGTCGGAGGGTTTTGGCACAGAGGCTGAAATCCTGCTTCCTTTTAAGCCAGCAGGAGTTAGCTCCAAAATGCCTTTTTTGAAGCTCTGCTCATAAGACTCGTTTGAAAAAACTATCCCATAATGAATTTCCTTTGCCTGATGAAATGTCTAGGGATTTGATCCACTGAAGCAGGTGACTGACTGCTGCTTTGTGGCTGCGCTCGCTGGATTATTTGTACTAATGAAAGCGGGACCGGAGGTTAGCGCCTGGCCTGGAAACCAGTAGCAGAACTGATGAAGCCTAGTTTGCTCAGGAGTTATCCTTTGTTACCCAAATCCATCCTTCCTTCCTTCCTTCCCCAGATTTCCACGCACCCTGGTGTGCAAGCAACAGCACGGGCTGCTGCTCCTCAGGAGCCAGACACTTGCTGGTTTGGCTGAACAACTGCTGCCCGTCACAAATGGACCCGCTGAGACTTCCCTCCTTTCCCTCTGCGCCTTGGGATAAGGGTCCCCTCTCTCTCTAGCCCAGATTTCTGTATATTTACAGAGGTTTACTCATATTTAAAAGCTTTGCTGGTTTTTGAGGAAATGGGCAAAGGAGTCCAGTCATGTATGTGGGCGGGGGAAGGGGGGAAGAGACTGATAGCTGGCCCTGCAAACCTTATTCCTTTAGGAAGTGAGATGAAAAATAGATGAATACACACAACTACAGTCAAGTTTTACAGAAAATCCAAGTTACACATCTGAACAGGGCTCTGTTCAGGTTTTTTAAAATATTTTCTAAACCATGAATAACACAGTTCTAGGGATAACGATATTGCCTGACCTGTTTGGAGAGGAGGGGCACTCCTAGGTGGGTGTGTTTTGTGCCACAAGGCATCCTGTGCGAAGGCACGGCAGGGCTTTGGCAAACGCGGTTTCCAAAGTAAATCAAATGCCTGGATCAGGCTGTTGCAATCTCCTGATAACGTGTTCCAGCTGCTCAGAATTGGGATAAAAAGTGTTTCTTGCCAGAACAACCCCATTTCAAATGCATCTCAAATATTTGGGGCATTTGATTGGCATTCAGGCGGTAGGTGAGCGGAACCTGGTTTGTATATCTGTAAACGATCTGTGCCTAAGAATCCTCTTGCAAGACTTGCAAACTAATTAACAGCAGACAGCTATCGTAAACGGTTATCTCCATGATTAAAAGATCTCCTAGAACTTCTTAAATGTGCCAGTGGAGTCACATTATGACTTATGACTATTAGGAGATGAATTACTCCAGTAAAAGCAGCAGTAGAATTGAGGGAGATCGTGATTGCTTTAACCTTGGTAGCTTGGGATGAGAGAGCTTTTTCTAAAAACTATGTATTAGTAGAATAATAGTTGAAGGAGATGTACAAAATAGGCCTAGAACAGGACATACCTCTGTGTAAGTAAGAATAGCTACGGGGATTTCCACACTGGCCTGGAATTAACAAGTGCTGAAAACCCTGTGTCACCATGTGGCATGCATGTGACTTGCAGGGGTTTTAGCATCCTGTCAATCCTGTGCTCGTAATAAGTTCTTTTCCTAGAGGGAGAGTGCTTTAATTCCGGTTTAATTCCGCGATGCTTTAATTGCTGAGTCAGATAGCCAATGCGTTAACAGGGTGCAGTATTAGAAGCTGTGTGGGGAATTGGAAGTTTTTATCCTCCCCTCCCCACCAAGTGATGAAGATACAGATGAACCAAACTCATCCCCGGCAGATACCCGCAGAACTAGGCACGGTAATGGATGCGGCCAGTGGGGTCTCTGTGAACGTGGCTGCTAATGATGGTCCCTGAGCACCACGCTGTGATTATTTATAATCAGTGGCTCTCACTAGCCCAATTAAAGGCGTCACAGCACTTTGCGTTCAGTGCAGCCTAGCGTAATGTGGTTCGACCAGGGCAGCTATGTGGGATTTCCACACGTCGGGAAGGTCTGCCGCCTGCAACTTGCACCTCTGGCTGTCAGAGACCTTATACCTGTTCCGCAATAACTGAGCACAGAGGTCGACCAGGGGATGTGCTGCTTTGAGCCCTTACTGCTGGCCCGGAGAAAGGAGGATGAGGGTGGGTGACAGGTGAGTTCATCCTGCCGTCCTTTCGCAGGTCACTGGGGACGAGAAGCAGAATGTTTAACCACCCGAGACTCCTTTGTAAAGCCGTTAAGAGGATGTTCCATAAATCTGGGTATTTCGCATAGGTAAACAGCGACCCAGCCAGCTCAGAGTCTGCTGAGAGGCGCTCTCCCTCCCCAGCTGTCTGTGAAGGGCGTGCAGCGTTGTGCTCCCTATTCAAGCCTTTTGCTGAAGTTTCGTAGCTGCTGGTGGCAAGTATAGTGTTATCCTGGATGTATCCAGACTAGAGTCTTGCAGACATCCGAGGTGGTTTTTCTATATGTTGCTGTTGTAACCAAAAACTTATACTGAGACCTCCTGCATTACAGAAAAGAACAAAGAAGTGGCCCTTTCCCCCGGAGGATTTGGAGTTTTTGCCTGGACTGATCGTGTTGGCTAACATGAGATAGCACGGTTAGGTTAGTCGTCCTGTTTCCGAGTCTGTAGCAAAAAGTCTATTGCACCAACCAAGGCTATTTCATTTTTTTGTAAAGTAAAGGCACCTCTGCCAGTTGGGAAAGTCTTCTGTTAGCCACGAGACTAAGGACTTCATGTCTGTGTGTGCTTCTGGGTACCTCTGCCTGTAGCTGATCAATTTATCTAGATGTCCAAGATGACAGCTGGGCTCTGAATATCTCTAAATATGGGTTACGTTGCCAGTCAAGTGTTATTAAATGCCTTAGTGACATGGGGACTTAAAATTCTCCTGAGTTATTTGAGCACAAAAAAGCCTTGTTTGTGTTTTTGGATTCCCCATCAACCTGGGTTTGTTTGCTGGGTCACATGCAATTTTAAAAGTAATTCTGTCCAAAATATTTGCCAGGTTAGTGCAGGTTGCAGCCTTTCTGACTTGGTTTTGTCAAAGAAATAAAAACCCCACTGATTTCCCTCTCTGCGTTTTTTTTGCCGCATTTTTTTTCCAAAGCATATCGCAGAGTCTCGCACAGAGAAAACCCAAGCGAGTCGCGGAGGCAATTCAAATGCTACCAAAAGGCGTTTAAAGTCTAGGATGGAAATTCAAGTCAGTTCAGGGTTCTAAAAGCATCCTCTTTTCACGCGCAGGAGTTACGTTTCGTTCTGTTTTGTTAACACAAATGACGCTGCTGGCAGTTCTCAGCATCCCCGTCCTTGCAGCCTCGTGCAGAATGATGCCGTGCTGCCACTGCCCGCTGTAGCCTTCCCCGCGTACGCTCAGATCAAAAGGTTTTTCCAGCAACGCTGCTTCTGTGTACGTGAGCGTAAATTCCCGTTCAGTGGGCCACCTTCCAGCCCTCCTCGTCGGACTTCCTCAGACTTTGTGTAAGTTGTAGCTGCAGGACTTAGGGTCAGAACAAAACCCTTAGTGGGATTTTGGAGCCATCGCGGTTTCCCTCCGCTGATAAGGAGGGGACGGCAAGGCAAGTGCAGCTCTTATTTTTATTCTTTTTCTTTCCCTCCTTAGTTTGTTCTTGGAAGCTGCTTCAGAGGTGCAGCTCTGATGCGTCTTTTCTTGCTCCCCCCTAAAGGAAGGGAGGGCAGAAATAACTCTTGGTATGATAAAACTGCGCTGTACTTTTGATGTGCTCTTGAAACGTCTGTGAAGTTCTTCTCCCGTCCTTGGCTATTTTCTCTCCCTTTTTTAACCCCACTGCGCAGGTAGTGCTTGCCAAAGCCAGCTGCTCCGGTTCTTAATTGCACAGGGAGCTGTTTTATCAATTTAGCTTTGAAAAACTGCCTTTCACACCCTTTCCTCCTCCCCTCCTCCCTCCGGTGCAGTAAAGCCCAAGGTTTTAAGCCACTTTGTGGACTCATTATGAATGCCAACCAATTAGCCCAGTCCGAGATGAAGGCCTCCAGCTTCTTCCAAGCAGCGGGCTTGGATCTCTCCCTGCTGCTGCACCATCACTGGGTTCAGCTGACTTGCTTTTATTTCTTCCCACTGCCTGCAGTGCGATTCGGATGGCAGGAGCTGTCGCTCACTCTAAAGGAAAGCAAACCCAAAATGTGTGCACAAACTCGGACCCTGTTTTGGTTGTTTTTTTTTTTTTTTTTCCGAACCGGGCTTTAGAGCTGTAAATAAATGTGTCCTTTTCAGCCCCCCACTGGTTGCGTGTGAAAGCTCCTTATGAAAGCGAGTTACCGTCGCAGTGAGCCTGAATCGGTGCGTCGGTTGGCAGCCGCGGCAGAAAGGCCACGAGCTGAGAAGGCTGGAGAAGTAATTGACTGTGCAGCCTGAAAAAGCAGCCCTTCCAGCACAGGTCAGGCAGTCTGTGGTAAATAAATACATAAAATCTTAAGGTTTTCTCCATGGTAACTCACGATTCACTCAAGGAGATGGTTTTTTTAATGTAAACCAATGCAGTTGCCGCAGCAGAGGTTAGAAGCTTGTGGGTTCTCTGGACAACAAGCAGCACTGAAGGTGGATGGGGTGGGGTTATCCTTTAGCTTCCGTTTGCGCCTGTCATATCTGACTTGTGTGTCTCTTAAAATAAAATGTTGGCTGTGTCCAGTGGTTACATGGAGAGCTGTTGGCGTCTGCCCCCATGCACACAGCCTCTGGGATAAAGACACGCGGTAGGTAGCTGGAAGCTGTTCTGGGTTGGCCTGCGCTAGGAGCCCCCTTCGTTGACGTGACCTCATCTAGAGGAAGCTCTTCATAAGAAGCTTGTGGTTGTCTCTTGGTGGATTCAGTTTAGTTCAGGTTGAAAATACTCCTCCATCACCAACGTTCTGCCTTCAGCCTCAGCCTTGGCACCAGCCAGGTCAGGTGTTCCGAAGAGAAGCTGTCAATCTGTCCGGTGTCCTCCTGGAAGGATCTCAGGTACCTTCCCAGCAGGAGGAGTGTCAGCAACTGCAGTAGTTGCGTCTGCCCTGATATTGCTCCCCGGCTGCACCCTGCCGTTGTTTCCGGCCAGGTAACGTTGGTCCGTCCTTGGTGGAAGACGACGGTACGTGAGCAGAGCTTAC
>NW_010388789.1:38827-41394 GCF_000710305.1 Buceros rhinoceros silvestris | reverse complement strand
CAGGAGCTTTAGCTGTGCCCGGCAGCAGGGAGTCGGGAGCCAGAAGCTTGGCAGAACGTCGCCCTCAGTCAAGGGTTTGCTTTAGAGTTTCCGGAAAGGTCTTTCTGACAATCCAGCCTCAGGAATGTGCTCTGCTTTTTAAGCCGGGCTTTCTGTATGGCAATGCTTCAGAAACAGCTGTGCCTGTTACTCTCGGGGGTGTAGACAGAAGCAAACGAAGACAAGCAGTCCTGCGCTGCCTGGGCTGCAACTTGGAAGGATTACTGGAGGGTTGTAGTGTGTGAGGCAGATGGTGTGTTTGGAAGCTTGGAAGATGCCATATCCACATGGTAGAGCAGTGTGTCAGTCCATGGGAGGACACCCAAGGAGATGTGTACTTGTCAAGGTGTTTGCTGTGCACTTGATCCTATTCCTACCAGACCCCTCGAAAACATTCTCGTTGCTCTTAATTAGAGGAAGCTTTGAAGGAGACAAACTTCCTGGAGCATTAAGCAGGTCACAGGCAGTAGCGAGCTCTGCTGGGGCTCTTGGTGAAGCAGGGCAGGCGTCAGGATGGGCTGCTGCATCGCCCTGCTCACAGAACGGCTGCGCTGCTGCGCAGGGGCGCTGCAACAATGAACGGCGCTGTTCAAGAGTCTGGACAGACAGGTGCCAGCATCGTGTTTTCCGCCTCTTTACATCCCGTGGGTGCCGAACTTTAGCGTTGCCTTAGTGCATTTTTGGTGGAATGTATCATGGAATGCTTCCCTGGACAGGCATCGCGTGTGCCAGCTGTTCGTTGTGCGTATGTATCTTTCAGCTGGTCATTGCTGACGGGCTCCTGGAACAGAGGTATTGTTCATATGAACCAGTTAGAGGCAGGTAAATTCTTGGCTCCTGGACCTGCTTCCTTGCTGGAGCGAGCAAGTTTTGACTTGATTTCGGAGAGGAGGACTGGGACACCGGGGCTAGGTTCATCAATATTTGAACGCCTGTCCGGCTGCTGCAGGGCGTTGCTTGGTATTGCATATATCGAAATACCACTGAAAATCCCAGGGTGCGTCAACAGTTCAGTGCAGTGACCTGCCAGGGCCGTGACCTGCCTCACTGAACTAATGACAGCAGTGATTTTCAGTGGACGTTTAGTCACACGTTAAAACAGGAGTTCTGGAAAATGCAGCAAACCAGCAAAAGGAAGAACCTGACATGGATTTTTCCATTAATGACCAGCCCACTTATGTTTCTTGAGGGTTTAAAAGTGAAAATCAATGCGGGTTTTTAGCGGTGCTTAACATAAATAGCAATGTGGAGAGTGTGAAAGTCCTAATAACTAGCCGGTGCAGTAGAACCTCTTGGGATGCCTAGTGAACGGGGTGGGGACAGTAATGCCCGAGTCCGTTGTCTCACCCCTGCCAGTCTTTGGGTACTGGAGCACCCAGTTTGTGTAAGATTGTTGTCTTTCTGGAGCAGCGCTTGCGCTTTGAGCAGGGTGAAGTCGTGAAAGGGATGATCCAGTGATGAAAGCGATAGCCGTGTCCTGGAGGTGTAAACGTGTAGTTCCTTGCCTTGCTTTGATTTGCATGATCGTGACCCATATCCCCAAGGATTTGTCTCGGTGTCCGGTCTGTAAGATAACGTCTCACCTTGCATGGGACATTGATGTAGCGAGCTGTGGCCGGGCTGCAAGGCGCTCCAGCGCTGGAAGAGCCGGGCTGTGGGGAGGAAGGCACGTGAACGTGGCAATGACTTGATTAGCACGAGGGAAGTGGGGTCTGGGGGGATTTGCCACCTCATTTCTCACGTTGCTATTGCCTTTTCTCCCTGCCAACAAGCCCTTACCAACTAACCGAGACTATTGCAGAGGGGTAGCAGTTGCTGCCGGCGAGGGACAGCTGAGGGGTGATGTCTGAAGGGAGACTCGCCCCCTTCTCCCCCTCCCTGGCTATCTGCTGGAGATTATTTAGTTATTCCGAGTGGCCTTTTAAAGGACCTACGTGCTCTGAGCTGTGGAAGCCCTCACTGGAGCGTGGATTGGGTGACTGCCCTCCCCCAGCCTCGACTCTAGGGTTACCTGGTAAGCTGTGACAGGAGTGAAGCATAGCTTCCTTGGGTAGTTTACTTTGGTTGCCACTAATTTATTTCTTCCAAAAGAAATTAATTTCCTTGCCTGGATAAGGCTAATACACGGTGCAGGGCTCTCCTTGGAAAGTGCCCTACGGTATCTCTGCTGCTTGGATCGTTACCAGTAGAGTTTTCGTTATCAAGTTTATCTTCCTAAACACTTTATGGCTTCAATTTTTATCGTCCCGTGGAAGGTAGAGAACTTATTTAAAGAGCAGATAACGAACAGAGAATACCTATAGTGAAAGATTTCTTGCCTGCCTGTCTGCTCCTTGCGCTTTCGGACGGTTTGTTGGCAAGTGATGCTGCCTTTGAGTTACTAATAATTGTAATGCTTTTAATTACTGCATCACTGATCCATTGCTGTGCTGGTGGGGGAGGAGTGTCTTCTCGGGTCTCAACTGCTTGTGCTTAGCCAGCGTCCCAGCACACTGCTCCTATGTGGGTGAGTGCATCCCAGCTGGTAA
>NW_010388789.1:32903-38717 GCF_000710305.1 Buceros rhinoceros silvestris | reverse complement strand
GATTTGGGCCTTCTGCAGAGCACCCCTTCCTGGTGCTTGGCCGTTGTAGGTATCTCCACAGTGTAGCCCACGTCCCAGGGTAGCATTTTGTTGATCCTCTGGCAGTGGAGAAGTGGGGGGAAATCTTTTTTTTTTTCGTGTGGAATAATTATGGTTTAATTGAGAAGGAAACTTTCTGGTGGTACTTTTCATAAACTCTCAAAAAAATTTACCTCCAGGCAGCCATGCTGTTGTCCCTTCCGCATCTCAGTAGGGGAGGATTAATTTTCAGCGCCTGCTCAGGGCCGTGTTCCTCTAAGGTGGTGTAGGAAGTGTAACTCGTATCTCCCGATGCCAGCTGATCCACGTTCCTTCACCTCCGTTCCCACCCGAGAGGGGTGGTAGGAGGCCCCGCTGTCCCCCGGCGCTGGCTCCTACCTCTGGCACCATACACCTTTGACTAGGAGGGGGTGTTCAGGCGGTGTCATCGCCAGTAGCTGGAAGCCGAGGCCGGATTTGGAATGGAAATAAGGAACTGTGTGAATTCTGTTGTTGGTTTATTTTTAATAAAAATGGTGTTTAGCTTAACACCTGCTGGAGTCTGTGTCCTTGCAGATGGGGTATGTTTTCTAAATTAAGGACCCTGACTCGGCCAGGGCTCCCTGTGAGGTTAAAAGCTGAAAGCACACTCTGAGGGCAAGACAGAGCAGAAATCTCTCCCTGCTTAACTCTCGGGGATGCCCGGGAGGTCCCAGCCTGTGGCTGAGGTTAGCCTGGAGGAATACTTACTCACCCTTTCCCCTGAGCCTTTACGTCAAAAGGGAAAATGCTTCAGTGTGGCCAGAAATGAAGGGAGAAGCATGTGTGATACAGTTTGTCTTTCGTCTTTTAAACCCTACAGAGGCAGCGTGGGGACCCACTCAGCGTTTCTTCCCCTTTGCTCCTGAGCTGTGAAGCCCTGGAACAGGCTGCCCGGGGCGGTGGTGGAGTCCCCATCCCTGGAGGGGTTTCACAGCCATGTGGAGGTGGTGCTGAGGGACACGGTTTAGGGACCCTGGCAGTGCAGGGGGAACGGTTGGGTTCAATGATCCTAAAGGTCTCTTCAGCCAGGGGATTCTGTGATTTTGCTTGAGCTGGGAATGTGGCACGGATGCAGACAGGGTTCCCAGAGGATATGTTTGGTTAACCCCTCTTCTCACTTAGGTCTGATTTATCTTATGGAAAGCAGTGATCTGACTGCTTTTAAAAAATAATGATCTGAACTTGTACTGTAACTGTCTGAATCTTCTGCTGAGCAGTTTCAGCAGTGCTGGGGGGACAACACCCTTCTGCCAGCACAGAAAAGACCATCGAGATTTGGATTTCAAATGCTTTCACCTTTACAACAAGGTGATCAAGTAGGGAGGTGAGGCTTGGCTTGCTCCACGTGCATCCCCCTGCACCAGGCAGGTGTCAGGCAGCTCGCGTGGTGTCGACCTGCTGCTGTGCCCTGCACGCACAGATTGACTGCACTGTGCGTTCGGGGTAGTGCCAGGAGATGGTGATAACGTGGGGATGAGATGCTGGACTCCTCTCATCCCCTGCTGGGATGAACTGTGCAGCCCACGAGACAAGGCACTAGGCTGCAACCACGGAAGTGTAGCATGCCTGCAGCAATCCAGACTGCTGAAGTATTTCCTTCCAGTTCTGTCCAGTTCCTCGGTCTTCTTCCAGGCTGGCCTTCCGCAGGCTTTGTCTTTTGTAGAGCCTTAAAGCTGCTTGTTTGTCACTGATCCCTAAGCAACGCCGTACTCGGTCAGATCAACCCTACCTTCAAACGTACTGCGGTGAGGTGGGGGGTCTGAATTTGTGCATGCACGCAGCCCTTCCTAGCTGTTGAAAATCCGAATTCAATACCATGTTAAAGCTGCTTCTCCGGGCCTTAGAGAGCACCAAGCCTTCAAAAGTCTTTGACTTTAAATACTGGGAGTTTTACCTGGGTGAGCAGCGCTGCTGGCGAGGAGGAGGTGGATGGTTTGGCGGGAGTAAGTACCCGGAGAGATGCACAACTTCTCGAGCTTCTCGTCCTTCGTAAGGATTTGAAGCAGAAACCTGGAGAACTGGGCATAGCCTGATGGCTGTGACCATTGTGAGTATGAAGTGAACATGCAGCCAGTACAGCTGCAAATGTGTACCTGTGAGCACGGGGAGAAACAGCTGCTTTTGTCATCCTCCCTCCCTGCCGAATGTGTGGATCATTTCCCATCAGATGTCTGCAATGCAGATGGCTGAATTATGCAACGGAATCTGCAGCTGTTGGAGTCTCTGCTCTCCTGCACCGCTGAAAGAACTGAGAGCTGCCTTTTTTCAGACCTTAGAGCCACTCTCCCACATGATGCCTAAGAAATCTTTGCCTGTTCAAGACTTCCAGGACAGAAGCGGATACACTTGTGTTCTCGCCTGGGTGATAAGGGGGCTGGGTTTGTGTGTCCCCTCGCCCTGGCTCCAAGGAGGGCGGCTCCCCGCCTTGTACAAGCTCTTCCTCTGTATGTTCAAAGTTGGCAGCAGGACACACCTAAGTCTGAGTATAGTGACCCGGTTGCCCAAAGCATGACATGCTTCGTGCTCCAGAGTTGCTTTCTCATCAGGCTAATGGAGGTATTTTGGTAGGCAGCTCGAGATGGATGTCGAGCTGGCATGGTACAATAAATAGCTGGTGCCGGATAACGGTACTCAAGTGGTCTGTCGGTGGCAGAAATGTAATGATTCTTTAAAATCTTTACTTGCATTTAGATTTATCTTCGCGTCAGAACTTCCCTGTCCTCAGCCACTTGGATGCTGGCTTTTGTCTCTCGCTCGTCACGTATGCTTCAGCTCCTCAGACAGCGTTGTCTTGGAATGAGAGGAGGACGTGACCAAAAGCCTGGTGTGTGTTTGTATAGCCATAACGCCCTGAAAGAGGCAAAGCGCGAACCACAGGGAGAAGCAGAGATTTGTGTTCTGGGGACAGCACTAAGACATGCTGGAGCTGCTGGCCTGGTTTCTCCTGTCTTCTGCAGGCAAAACTTGGCGTTCACAGTGGGAGTGTGTGTTAATTCACTTCTGAAAACGTTTGGAGCACCGGTGCTTTGTCTTGTGAGTCTTTGCTGTGGTGCCAAAGGGGCTGCTGTGACCACACGGAGATACTTACCCCCACAGGAGGTTGCTTGGTGTGGTTGTTAACCTTCCCTTTGCCCGCGCGCTGCTCACCCCTGCACGGTGGCACCGCTCTGTCCACACTTGGCCTTTGCCTCTCTGCTTGCACGTGGTCGTGGTCTGGGGAGGACAAAGTGCTGAGCACGTGTCCTCTGCCCTGCAGAGGGGTTCTGCAGGGAGGTGACCCGTCCGTGCCAGTGCAGTGTGGAGACGGTGGGTTGCCATCGTTCTGGGGCCGCAGCTGAGCGAAGCGGTGTGACAGCGACTGCGCTGGAGGAAGGAGCTCTTTATCCGCCCGGCTGCGCAGCACCAATGAGAAGATTGATTATTAATAAACTGGAAGAACAGCATCCTTGCCTCATGTAGGCATCTGTTTTAAAAACAGCAAGGGCCTGTCTCGTACCAGATGTCCTAGCACTGGTTTCTGTGAGCTTTTAACTTACTTTTCCTGTCTGTTACGCTCCACCTTTACACTTACTCTGTGTGCTCTTTTCTATTTGAGCTCTGGCCCTCACAGCCTGGGGCTCCTTTCCTGCAAGAGGAGCAAGATGAGGTGTTGAGAGGTCAGAGGAGTTGTCCGTAAGTGTTCAGCAGACCCAGGCACGGAGCCCTGACTGCTTTCTGCTGCCAGCTGGAGAGTACTTGCACCTCCAGGGGACCTACTTGTCTTTACAAGGAAAGACCGAGGCTGTGGGAGTCCTGTTGTGTAGACACCTATGGGTGCCTTGGGTGATTCTACCAGCTGGACCCAGAGAGGCTCAGAGGATGTCAGTGCTTGGAGGAGGCTGCAGGGCATCCTTGCGTTGCCTGTGCCCTTTCTGTTCTCACCTGACACTGAACGAGTCGCTTCCCTTGCTTGGCGTTTTAGGTTTAATGTCGGTATATGTGACAGCGCATCTTCTATGGGCTCATCCATCACAGGTGACTCCTACAGACCTGTGGACTTCCTTCCTCTGTCCCAGCAGACTTCGTGCAGTACACTGGGGCACCGGGGTTAAGGGCCTGTAGAGCTGTGGTTTTCTTATTTGTTCTATGAACAGGAAACACCTAAAACTAGAGGAGCCTAGTGCAGAGGGCTGCAGCTGCTGCTGAACAACCTGATGTAGCGATCAAAGCAGAGGCAGTGACCTTGGAATTCATTTACGTGACTTTATCATTGGCCTTGAGAATTTAATAGCAATCCTCACAGGATTATTGAAAGACAGGATAAATAATTGTGGAGTAATGATAGGGCTTGGTGATCTTAGAGGTCTTTTCTAACACAAACCGTTCTATGGTTCTGTAGGAGAGATGAATTGATTTGCAGTGTGTAGGTCTGACTTCCAGCTCCTGTCTCCTCTTTTCTGCGAGCTCAGTGGAAGCAGGCTGCGGCACACGATAGCAAAAGTCTCATAAAGACGGCCAGAGAAGCATCCTTTATTGTGGGAGAAGCTCTTGAGAGCTGTTGTCCCTCTTTCAGAGCCAGTTCAATGTGGTGGCTTGTTTTCCAGGCTGGCATCTCGTGCTGTCTTCGGTCAGGGGTAGAAGGAGCATTGCATGATAAAGATCTGAGGACTTCAGTTTGCCTCTAAGTGCCCTTAAAGACTCGATCCTGCTTCCCCTTTATTTTAAGCACGAGCGAGTTAGTTTTGTGGCAGTCAGTAGTACTGTGTCTGTGTGGTGTTCTTGCAAGAACCCAACCAGGGGCATTCCATGGTCCAGGTATCTTTCTCCAAAATATTGCTTACATGAATTTCAGATGTTTTGAATAATTTTTTTTAATTTCCTGGACAAAGTACACCTAGCTTGTTTGGTACGGGTTTTTTTTTCTTTGTATAGGTGTGTGAAAGCTCGGGTTGTTCGATGCTTTTGGTACAAATTTGAGCCAGCTCATTCAGAGGGGTTCCTAGGGATCGATCTGTGACTTGAGATGCCCTTTGTTTAGAAGTGAGGAAGAGCACAAGAAGAATAAAGTTCCCTGCTCCTAAAAGGAGAAATAAATCAGCTCTAGCGGGTGTCAAAGGGAGCTGTCAGCCTCTTCCACAAAGCCATATGCCTGCAAGATTTCTGTGGGTGGCAAATAAATCGTTGTACCTACCTCTTGGGTGCTCTTAACTAGGACAAGCACTGCTGAGATGGTGACTCTTCCTCAGCTTGTCCCAGCTTCTTCCTGAATTCACCTCTGAAACTCTTGCATCAGGTTCCCAGCTTGGTGGCACATGCTCCCACCACCATGTAGAACCAAAGCAAAGCGTCCTCCTCCAGCTGAGATCCCCTCCTCTGGCTGCTCCTGCCACGTGAAAACACTGGGTTTTGCCCCAAAGAAGGATGTGGGACTTTCTAATGCTGTGGTTGCTCTGCAGATGACTGAGCAGCACGGACCTTGGCTGGTGCTGGAACTGAGGTTTGGGCTGGGCCAGCTGTTGGGGTATTTGCTGTAATTCTCAGGTGGGATTTGCAGTCTTTATTCAAATGTGTCCATGCTGTTCTGTAAACATGCCCTGGACGTGTTCCGTGGTGTGCTGCAGCGGTGGGAGCTCTGCTGAGGTCCTGGTTCGCTGTGCTGCAGGTACACCTGGATGTCCTCTCACCTCTTGGCTCTGCGCACCCTGACTTGTGCTCCGCAGAGGAAGGCGGCTGACTGAGTTCAGGCTTAGCTCTGCATCTGCTGGCTTCAGCAGG
>NW_010388789.1:28699-32834 GCF_000710305.1 Buceros rhinoceros silvestris | reverse complement strand
GTGCAGCAGGAGGGCAAAGCACAGCGAGGGCTCGCGTTGAGATTCCGTTGCGCTGGGGCAGGGGAGGGCAGCGTCTCCAGGTCGTGCCGTGTGTCTCCGCTCCGCGCACAGGAGCTGTGCCTGGGCGTCCATCTCTGCCTCTCCGTCCCGGGGCTCTGACCCGGCGCGGGCTGCGGTTGTGCCAGTCCAGTCCTGGGGGGCTGCGCAGAGGGGAGGGGGGGGCTGTCCCGGAGACTCGCTATCGTACCTCGACGTCAGGGCGGGAACCTCACCTGGTGCTGAAAGTTCAGCTTGCCCCGAAGCAACTGCACCAGCTGAAAGCGGTTTAATTTACACCCAAATAATTTATTTTAAATCTGCTTTTCTCGCTCGTGCATTCATTTTTCTTTATTGTAATGTCAGCACTTAGCGGTGAAGCGGTGGCCGATCTCTGGAGAACTTTGCGCCGGCGCGAGAGCGGCACTATCTCCGTTTTACAGGCCCTGCTTACGTGGAGAACACATGTGGTGGTGTAATTACACTGATGTGATTAAATCAGTGCAAATCCTTGCTGGAGGGACATGCTGCACCGCTATAAAGCGGGGCTTATTGTCGGCGCAGTTTAATTCCAGTTACGTTACTCAATTAAGCTGTGCTGGTGTAAGTCTCAGCTTAAAGTCAGAAAGTCACACGAGGGTCTGTGTTGTCCCTTTTTAAAGCAGATAAAGATTCGGAAACCGGGATGGGTGAGGTTGTGCCTCGCCCAAGAGCAGGCTGGAAGCGATGGGCCTGACAGGGGCGGTGTTTCTAGTCCTTTCTGGGAGGACAGAGAGCTGGGTGTGAATTCGAGGGGTTCATTATAATTTTTTAATAGGTGAAATTCTGTGTTTAAGCCGTGGTGACCGCTTTGGAAGAGATCCTAAATCATCCTAAGGCTTTACAGATAGGTTAATTGAAATGCATGCTAAATTCTAGTAAACCTCCAGCACATGATTTCGGGTTTTGATAATAGCTGGGCAGGTCAGTGAATAACGGCGTGTGCAGCTTAATGGGATTTTTATTTTTTTTTGGCAGGGTGTGGTCACTGTAAGAAAATGAAGCCGGAATATGAGAAGGCTGCAGAGTTTCTCCATGTAGCCAGTGATGTAAGCTAATTTCCTTTATTATATCCTTCAAATAATCAGTAATAAATAACTGGAGTAATAAGAGTGGCTTTTCTCCGTACAACAAATTCAGCAGTTCTCATCCTCCCACAGGACCTTTCAAAATGTGCTTCCAGAGCAGAGTCTCATCGCTAATGCATGAGCCCTGCCAAAGCCTTAGAAAGAACATTCTGTCTTGAGCGAAAACAAAATCGAACAATGTTTATATATTCTGCTGTAGGCCTTGTACATAACATGATCGAATCCAAAATAGAAATTTTTTTTCCGTGCTTTAAAAGTTTTTTGGTGCTTTAAAAGCACCGAATGTGAAGAAACACGGGCTTTTACTTATGACTTACGTTTGTAAAAACACGATGGGGGTTGATCCTTCTTCTGTTACGGCGGCATCGCTCCATTAGCTTCATCTTAAGTGCTCCGTCAGCTTGGCTGGAGAAGAGGGCTCCAGCAAGAGAGGTATTAGCGCTATTGATTCAGTCTCCCGCTGCGTACTTACCCCCGCAAGATGAGAAGTACAGTTAGTCTCCTCCATGCTTTAAGCATCTTCGGTGGAGACATCTCGAGTCCCTTTGTGTTTGTTGGAGGAGGAGGAGATGAGAAAAACAAGGAGCAGATGAATCACGCTCTACAAGTGTCTGTTCTCCTGTGACTCCAAAGGCAGATCAAAAGAGAGCAAGCTAGGGAAAGGGGAATTGGCCTTGAGGTCAACTTGTCTTTAACAACACTTGTTCTTCTGGGAGGAAATGCCCCTCCTGGGAACAGCTCTCAAGCGTTACAGAGCGGGTTCTGTAGAGGGAATCCTGTCAGAAATGGGAGGAGAGCAGGTAATGCTCTGCTAACGTTCAGTCCGTACGATGTTCCTTCCCCGTTTTGCATCAGTCCTTTGTCTCTTTGTGAGTCTGAGAAAGCAAAGGCACCGAGACCGTGAGCGATTGCCCCCGAGTCCGCTGCTCCCCGCCAGCGGGCCGTGTGTGTGTTGCTGGGGTTTACAGCCAGTGGTCTCTGTTTCAGAGTCCAGGTGTCCTTGCAGCAGTCGATGCTACCGTCAACAAGGCGCTGGCAGAAAGATACCACATCTCAGGGTTTCCTACTCTGAAGTATTTTAAGGATGGGGAGGAGAAGTACACTCTGCCACACCTCAGGACAAAGAAGAAGATCATTGACTGGCTGCTGAAGTAAGTGTGAAGGTCTGGGGAGGTAGTCCTGGGGTTCCAGGTGACTGGCTCCTGAAGAACCGCTTTGCTGAGGAGGGAAATCTTAAACCCAGCTTCGTCGACTGCCCAAATCCCTTGCCAGCAGAAACAAATTGAATTCCAGTATCGAAAGCCATACAAACATGTATGTTAATTATGGTCTCTAATACAGCAAATCCTTTATTTGCTGGGGGCTTTTCAGAGTGGTCCCAGTAATGCTTCCCCAAAATAAATATTTTTCAAATATACCGTAAGCCTCTTGCTGGAGAAGGAATAGCAGTGGCCCTGAAAAATAAACAGAGCGTTTGTCGTTCCCCCTTTGCCCTAAGCAGCGCATTTCACTGTTAGTCACCGAACTCCCGCAGTTGTATGTTTTCTTCCTCCAGCATTTCCGAGCCGGTGCCGAGAACTCCAGCTCTGTGGGGCTGAGGGGAAGCCGGCGAGACCAACCAAACCAGCACCTTTGTCTGCACTAACCGGCTGCTCTGGGGTGGGGTGCTAGAATATTGGGAGTTATGTTTAATGCGTGATGAAAGTCATTTCATTTCAAAGTAGTAAATTGCCGGTACAATTCTCTCTTCAAGTATTCTGGGATAAAATATGCATTTCCTCTAGGTACTGTAAGCCTAATGTGTTTTCTGCATTATTCACTGGGAAAAAACTGCCAGTGTTCTGTGAAGTTTTTAAATCATTTAACCATGAAGAGCAGTTGGCACGAGGAACGTGATCTTAATTTCTCTCCTCTTATTTGGTGGGGAGAGGGGGTTGTGCGAGGGGTTTTGGGTGTGTTGGTTTCTCTTTTAAAATTACCTCTGAGTGCTTCAAATCCAGTAATGGTTATACTTAGCAGCATCACTGCAGCGTGTTGGGGTGTTTTATCTGGTTTACATCTAGACGCAGTACGCCCTTGGCTGCTCCAGGCTGCTGTGTCAGTACTGGATGTGAAGTCGTTGCCCTAGTTTCACCAGTTTGCTGGTGTGCTTTGAGTGCTACGGAATTCGCACTGAGTTACACAGTCGCTTTGATGCTGCTTGTACGTATTGGGAGGTGTCCCGGTTTGAGCTGAAATGTCCTTGTTTTGGGAAATGGACAAATAGAATTAGCAGTGAATAAGCAGTGAGGGGAGGGAGGAAGAAGGGGTGTTAATCCCTTCTGGATCCTGCTGTACCTCTGGAAGACTTTTCTCTGCAGCCTCGGGTAGTCAGCACCGCAGGGGAAACCCAGACAGCTTGCTTCCTGCTGGTGACTGCTGGATGTTCTCCCAGCTCGAGACACAACAGAGTAAGACCCTCGTTTGCTGACCGGGGGTAAATGGTGAATAAAGTGGGTGGTCTAGCCACGGCCAGGCAGGTTTGGGCGCCGGTCGCACCGTGGGGGCTGCACTCTGTGCTGCCACGCGAGGCTGTTACCGGTTTCTGGGTAGCTCATTTCAGGTCAGCACGGGAGGGTCTGTGTGGGATGAAGTCACCCCTCTGGCTGTAGCTGCAGTCGGTGATAGTTCACACTGACTGTGGTGTGTGAGAATTTGGACCGGCTGCCCTAATTCTTTTGCAAACAGCTGGTAAATCGGTGTCGATGGAAGTACAATGGATGTCCACCGAGTGACCTTGAGGAGGACTTTAAAAAACTGAGTTTTTCTCCTCTTGGTTTTTACGTACCTGCTACAACTTTAAATGGTGTCATTCAAAGTGACAGGAAAGCCTGAAAAGCTAATTTATTGCTAAGGCGACATATGAAGGTCTTTATACCGTGGCACCATTCTGATGATTTTATATAAGTAATCACTATTTAAGATACAGCAGG
>NW_010388789.1:24813-28626 GCF_000710305.1 Buceros rhinoceros silvestris | reverse complement strand
GGAATGAATTTAATGAGTCTGAGAGAAGTCTGTGAGCTGGTGAATAGCAGAAGAATGTTCGAGGCACTCTGGATGTGCGGGATGGCTCTGATCTAGCCAGTATGTGCAGTCATAATTGAAACCTGACATTCGCTTTATCAAGGTAAAATATTCCAGTTCAGTCACCCCCAGCCTTCCAAGTGGAATGATGCTGATTATTGCTTCCTGGCTTTAATATCCCAGTTCAAGAGAAGGTCATGAAGTTCTGTATAGAGGTTTACAGGAGAGCAATAAGAAGGTACCAAAGGGGTGTCTGAACAGAAGATGCTGTTCTGCATCGGTTGCCTTTTGATCCCACCTCCTTGCTGTTCTTCTCAATTCGTGCCCACGGATGATGCGGCGATGGGAGAGCAATGTCCAACACCACCCAGGTGTTGGACGCAACGTAGGAAATCTTTATTCTGCATTCCTACTCGTACGCCTGAGTACGACCACTTAAGTGACGTTTTTGTTGAGTTGCAGATAATTTACTTGCAGCCTTCTTGTTGTTACCTGCTGCTGGAAATACTGAGCATGTTTTTCTACTGCACAGACATCCTGAAGGATTGTTCGACCTCGGTTCTGCCATGGTAGTCGTGCCCCTTTGCCTGCTTCCAGAATAATTTTCAAACTGATCTAATTTCCTTCCTTTTCTAGTCCTGAGGCCCCACCTCCACCTGAGCCTGCCTGGGAAGAAAAACAGACTAGCATTATCCACCTTGCTGGAGAAGACTTCAGGGAGTCTTTGAAGAAGAAGAAGCACACCCTTGTCATGTTCTATGCACCATGTGAGTAAATGCCTCTCCGCGTGGATGGGTTTTATAAATCCTATGGTTTATGACATTCTGAGTTAATTCCCTTGCTCTCCGCAGACTTTTAAGGGTAAAGAGCTGATTCTGAATGTAACTGCCTGGGACCCTCCTTGGCACCATCCTTCGTATCTTTATAAACAGAAACGAAATAGATGGTTTATTTAACAAGTTACTGCGTCAATGCAGACACCTAAGCGGGCAGAGGTACAAAGCCAGAACAAATTTATTTTCCTCCACTGCGTTTTATGGTCCACATAACAAAGTGTGATCCTTTCTAGTAGCACAATGGACATGGAGAGCCTGAATCATTAGTGCAGCAATTCAGTAGCGAAATCGATATAGTGGTGTGGGAGGAACGAGTCCCCAAAGGCTGAGAACAAATTTTGATGGAATAAATTCTGTCTGTAATAAATCTACATTTAAGTCTCCCCTGGGAATATGGGCATAGCTTCCTCTTTCCAAGTTGTTTCGCATGTATCGCACATGCTTTCTTCTGGAAGCTCACAAGAATATTTCTAGAGAAGTTTCGAATCAGACCCTTTATCAGTTGGGTCAGTGGGAGAAACCTCTTCTGGTTTCCTCTGTTGTCCTAGAGACAGGCAGACTTGGTTCAGGCTCTTAATTTCTGAGGGGTCTGTCAAACCGATTATCTTCTGATAATCCTGGCACTTAGTACTACTCTTAATACTACACTTAATACTATTCTTGGTTCTGTTCCCCCCAGAAGCAGGTACAATTTTCCCCTGTCACCTGGCCAGCCCTGCAATCCATGGCTAACCTTCCGATAAGCACTGAGGAACTCGTTCCCGTTAGACTGAAAGCCTTTTTCTGAAAGGGAGACAAAGCTCAGGTCCTTGATGTGTAATTAGGCAGCTCCTTATTTTGCTTTTCTGCTAGGGAATTAAACGTGAATTCTTTTGGGTTCCCGCGCAGCCCCGCTAGATGTGGGATGTGGGAGAGGGGAGGGGAGCAATTCCGATGGCAGATTCCTGGAAGGTTGCGAAAGGAAAGGGAAGGGGACTTAATCCCCTCTCAACTCCAGTTTTCCCACCAGCTCTTGACTACAAATTGCCTGTGTGCCAGGAATTTCTGATTCTCGGGCCTCAACTGGTTAAGAGCAAGCTGTAACTTCAAAATCAAGGGTTGCACACGGAATGGTAAGGTTTAGAAGTTCATCGGCTCTCGAGTTCTTTTTACTCAGTGAGCGACTTTCTGAGGCAGAGCGAGATTTATTTCCCTCTTGGTTTTTAGCTGCATCTTTTTAAGGCACTGAAGTTCTTGGTCTCTTTAAAGCAAAGAAACTCACCGTGGGGGGATTCTGTAGCTCTCCGGGTTGACAGCACGAGGCAGCTTGCCTGACGGGCCAGCGATGACACTGTTGTTTGTGGCTCGACTCCTCCTCTCACCCCAGGAGGGGTGAGTAAAGGCCAGCCTGGCCCTGCCTGTACGAGCAGGCTGTAGGAGCAAGGGTGGCACCGTGGAAGACCGTTGGGTCCTTTGAGTCTGGCCTTCAGATGCGTTCTCACGCTGTTTAGTTCTCTCTAAACTTGCGTTGCGTGCAAGGCAGAAGGCAAGCGCACGCAGGGAGCGCGACGAGCCTGCCCTCGGTTGGGTGGTGGGGAAGGTAGCAGATGAGTGTTTTAAATCTCTGGTTTCTCCCAATAGTCGTTAATGCAACAGAACGGTACAAATCGTTCTATTTTTCAGCTTTTCTGCAGTGATAATGTGCCTCCTACTACATTTGATAGATTAGCTTTTGTTTACCATTTCCTCAATCCTGAGGCCTCGTGGAGCTCACATTGCCAATTAGTCTTAACTTGCTTATTTTAGTGCAGAAGGAACACTGCTGAAACTGCCGGGCCCCATTATCTTGAATAATTTCCTTTTTCTGCTCAGCTCCACGACTTTGGTCAGTGCAGACTCCCAGCATGTTGCTCCGTTTGCTTGCGACTCCGTGGCGGCGTTTGTTACACTTACACATATGCTGAGATATTTTAAGATTGGGGGCGCGTGTGTACGTGCATATATAAAGTATGTTTATATATAAATATTTATGCTAAGAGATGTATCTCTCATCTGTCATTAGCGTTTAAAGCGGAAAGTCGAATGTTCTGACCTTTGCAAAGCTTTCATCTAGAGTGACAAACCTTTAGGCAAAGGCCACAGATACATATCTTACACACGAGTTAAAATGAGATCCGGCTCTTCTGTGGCAGCTTCCAGTCCAAATTACTGAATACTTGTAGGAGAGCCACCGATCCGCTGCTGTGCCGGTAACTGGACTGAGCCGAGGGATGCTCTAATGGTGCTGCGCGGTGATTTAGCTCTGGAGGAGAAGGCTGCTGCATCCACGCGGGAGAGATGGGGAACTCATTACTCCATCACCCTGAACAGGGGCGAAGCATTAACGTTATTCCTGGTGCCTGCGGAATATTTTAAGGACTGAGAATCAGAATCGAAGCACTTGAAATCACTGGGAAAAAGATCACTTCTGTGGACTTGATAGCTACTCGATGCCTACAGAGGGTCTTCTTGATGTCACATTCCCGTTCCTCCCCCCAGCATCCCTGTGAACTGCTTTGGAGTAAGGGTCAGCGGTAGGAGCAGCTCCCCAGTACTGAGCTGGGGCAAAAGTGCCAGCTGGAGAAAGGCAATGCCACTTGTGCCAATGCCTGCCCTGGACCTGGTCTTCGTGCGGGATCCCGTTGGGTAGGTCTGTGCCCTCTGTGGTCACCATGCCACCCAGGCTCCTCTGTGGGCTGGCACTTGGAGCAGGCTGCTGGCGTCCGTGCTGCACAGCACCTGGCCTGGCTCTTCTCGGAACCCTTGTGGGGCTCCTGTGGCCCTGAGGTGTAACTGTCATCCTACTGCCCTATCTATCTCTGAGTTCAAAACGGCAAAAATGAGAGGAGGACGATGGTAGAGGCTGCTGAAGTGAAGCGTGCTGCCGTCGGTGCGGGTTGTGTCCTGGGGGCTGCTGTTG
>NW_010388789.1:24370-24719 GCF_000710305.1 Buceros rhinoceros silvestris | reverse complement strand
TGAAGTGAAGCGTGCTGCCGTCGGTGCGTGTTGTGTCCTGGGGGCTGCTGTTGAGGAGCATTTGAAAGCAGTAGGTTTATTGCAGCAGCGTTTGAGAGGCGTTTTGTGGCATCTGTGTCTGTCTCATCTCCACAGACCAGTCCTTGGAGCACCGTCAGCTGCTCCAGGTTTCCTTTGGTAACTGCTCCGCTCTGTCTGGTCTGAGTACCGTTTGGTATACGCACCTCGCCGGGTGTGGGGGACGATCAGGGCTTGGAGGAGGGGCTGTGCATCGAATCGGGGAGTCAGCCAAGGGGACGAGACCAGCTCCAGCCCAGCCCAGTTGGACCGCAGTGCTGAACAGGCTGTA
>NW_010388789.1:16243-24274 GCF_000710305.1 Buceros rhinoceros silvestris | reverse complement strand
ACCGGCTGTAGGCAGCAGTACAGGAGCTGCGTGTCCGCGGTCCGTGCCCAGAGCTCGTTTCAAGCGCTAGAAGCCTGGCACCCGGGTCTGACCAGTTGGCATCAGTGCCCCCTCTGGGGTTAACGCACCGACTTCCCTTTCTCTGTTCTCTTGTGTCCTCGCTATTTGTTCGTGCAGCTCATCTGAATGTGGTTTATCTGCATTTTTACTTTTATGTGCTCCCTCCGCTCCGTTATCTCAGATAATTGAGATTTGACTTTGCCAATGCATTAAATTTTAACCTCCTACTACCGTAGCGCTGAACACTGTGCGAAGTAGAAGCAGTTGGTTGTGATTAGATGTCAGAATCACAAAGGGCAACAAAGTCTCAGAAATAGTGTGTCTTTTCAGTTGGAGATGGCTTTGCTGCATTACTTAATTGAGGGGGAAAAGAATGTGATTGAGGCTAGGTGAGCATTTTTCAGTGAAAACGGAGGATGGAGGTAGTTCTTCAGGAGTGCACTGTTTCAACCCAAACTTCTGCCTGGAGGAGCCCCTGCATGGACTTTCTTGCCGAGCCAATGCAAATTACCAAATTAATGACCGTCACATTCTCTAACTAAAACTCACATGGGTTCCCTCTTCTGCCTTGCTTATCTCTGGGTTCTAATGCGCCTTTTTGGTGTCATAATTTGGTGATGTGACCATCAAGCTTTAGCTGTTCTTGGGTGATGCTCCCTCAAACTTATGCTAGGTCTTTTCTGCTCTGGTAGAGACAATTCTGGGGATGTGGACCATAGATATGCCACCCTTGATGGCATTAGGCAGAGCATCACCAGCAGGGCAAGGGAGCTGATCCTTTCCCTCCGCTCAGCGCTGGTGAGACACAGTTGGATCGCTGTGTCCAGGTCTGGCCCCCCCGGTGCAGAAAGGACGTTGACATACTGGAGTGAGTCCAGTGAAGGGCTGTGGTGGTGATGTAAGGGTCTGGAGCATCTGACATGTGAGGAGAAGCTGAGCGAGCTGGGACTGCCCTGGAGAGGAGGACGATTGGGAGGATCTTCTTAGTATGACTGGGGGTAAAGAAGACAGAGCCAGACTCTTCTCTGCAGCGTCTGGTGCAGGACAAGAGGCACAAATTGATACGCAGGGAATTTTACTTAACTGTAAGAGGAAATGGGGTGGGGTGTTTTGTTGTTTGGTTGTTGTTTACTGAGGGGGGGTGGTTGAACACTGGAACAGGTTGACCAGAGTGGCTGTGGAGTCTCTATCCTTGGAGGTCCTAAAAACCCAGCTGGACACAGGGCTGGGCAACATGCTTGAGCTGACCCTGTTTGAGCAGGGGAATGGGACTAGATGATCTCTAGAGGCATCTTCCAGCCGCAGTGATGCTGTGCTGGGTTTCTAGCAATACTGGTACTGGAGTTTGAAATACACGGTGGTTTGTTTTGCTTTTGGCTTTGTTTCTTACTTTGTTTTTGTTGTTTTCACCCCTTCCACCAAGTTCTGATTTTCTGTAAGTAGGAAAAGGCTTAGTAACACCCTCTGCTAATTATTGCCCAGAGAGAGAAGCCGTCCACTCGTGGCTTATGAGACACGAACACATGAAAACACATTCCTGTAATTTTTTTGGTTGAGAATACTGCCTCTAAAATTACAAAAGAACCAACTGTCTCAGAAGCAGGAATTGTATATAACAGACCAGTCATTAACGGGTCCAAATGACTGGGGCAGGGGCACTGATTTTTTTTTTTTTTTCCGATCCCTCGCTTCTAGTGGAAGAGCTCTGCACTGAGCACGTTCATTCGGTTCATGTTTTAGTAAAAACACACGGTAATGGGTGTTCTTAAAAAATAAAGACTTTCAGCACGGTGAGAAATAGTAGAGGGAAAGTGCTCCCTTTAATGGTTCATAGGGGTGGCAGCTGCCAGTGTTATTGACTTGCCAATGGCCTTAATTTGTGGAACTCGACAGGGTTCGCAGAATGGGTGTTTTTAATAAGTACTTTGCTGGGAGCTGATTTCCAGTCCTGAGTTCAGCAGTGAGACTTTCTCTTCACTGGAAATTATTTTTGTCAGCTGGAAAAGGTTATTTTCTGGTGAAGCCTGACCCACAGGGGTTACCCGAAGAACACCCAGAAATAAACTGTGCTGAGCGCGATCTTAACGAGGTGTTTTGGTGTTGACTAAGTGGCTGTGCTGTGACAAGAGGATGTGCCATTAAGGAACATCAGGCTTCTTGGCTCTTCACTGAAATTTTTTGTGGGGTTTTTTCTTTCAGGGCTGGAAGAAGTGAATGAGGGTGCTCAACCTGATAAAATCACAGAAGTCTTTGGGACGGTGTTTGAGCGGCAGAAAAGCTGCCTCTTGTTCCGGGAGCTGGCACCCGGGTGTTGTTCTGATGTAAAACAAAGGCAGCTGCTTGTCTTCCAAGTCAAGCAGGAATCTTGACGGGATCGCTGTCTGATGGGTCATCTCCTGGCCATCAGTAAGAAGAAAGAAATCAGATGGGGATTTCTGCAGCAGTGGGAAGTCAGATAGGGATCGCTTTTCTCCGTGCTGACTAAATCAGTCCTGCCAGTCCCAGCGTGTTTCACCAGCAGTGCATGAAATGCTGAGGGCTAAAGCAGCCTTGCATTCATTTTACCTTAGTTCAAAATATTAATCGTGCTGTATCCTGGTATGCCCCTGCTCTGTCTCTTCACAATACAAACCACCCAGTTCCCTCTGTCCCAGTGGTGCGTTGAGGAGTAGACGACGGCATGGAGAGCCCTTGCTGGAGGGGGTGCAGATGGTGCTCTGGATATTAATGCTGAGAGCCGGGAGGGTCAGGATGCTCCCCCAGCCCCGCTGGCCTGCTCGTGGGACCCCAGCTGTCCTTCCAAAGCTGTCGGTAAGAAAGCAGTCGTGTTTCCTTTTCCTCCCTCCCAGTTTTTGAAGTAAGCTGGGAGAAAGCTGGCTGCACGGAATCTCAGCCTTCGTGCAGAAGGTTTGGTGAGATAATGCTGTGTCCTGGCTCAGCCGGGCTGCTCTGACTAAATACAGCAATTTGGACTGACCGTGAGGCTTCAGCCGCTGCTGGCTGCTGGGCGTGAGATGGCGGGTCTGGGCCTCGGTGCTGAGCAGACCTGGGTGGCATAGTTCTGAAGGAAGGATGCGCAGAGGGGGCTGGGGTACTCAGCACTTGAGGTCATGGATCCAGATGCACCGAGCAAAGCAGCAGCACGGATGAATTCAGTGTGCTGCACCACGAGGTTTTCCCACCACCGGTGAGCACATCTTGTTAAGTTTCCATTAGGAGGCTGTATCAAAGAGCTTGAACAAAATGTGCATGTTAGTAAATGACGCTTAAGATACCACAAAATTATTAAAAACATGCTGAACAGAAAGAATCCGTTTCAAGGCAAAAACCCTTGCAGGAAGGATTTTCTGGTTGTTGACTGAGGCAGGAGGGAGGTCTGGGCCCTCTGATAATGAGGCTTTAAATCCTGCGTGGGCTGGCACTGCAGAATTCTGATATGTTAGCTGACTGGTTTCTCGACTGCGTTAGCGGTGCGCTGGCTGCAGGTTCCGTCAGCGAGGTGCGTTGCTACCGGTGCAAATCGTGCTGATGCCACAGAGACGGTTAACAGGCTGGTTTTGATAAGGGATGAATTTCTAGACTGGTCTCCGTGTTGGGCTGGCAGAGCTGCTCCTAGCCGCAGTGTTTGTGAGGAGGATGTTAACTGGTACCCAGAGAAGGGGTGTATCTGCTCTCAACCCCAAAGCTGAGGCACTGCGCAGGACTGTGCCTAGCTGTGGCAACAGGGCTCAGAGGTGGAGCTGTGGCGTTAAGCTGGAATTTGTCAGGGTGAACCAGCTCCTCTTGTTCAGTCACCACCATTCGTGCTTTCCAGCTGTGGAACCCTAAAATGTTGCAGCTGCTGGAATTGGTGGGCAGAGTATTGCTTGTATATAAGCAGTTCAGGTTTGGGAGAAGGGGAAGAGGAGGGAAGCGCCTGGCCCTTTCCCTGTGAAATTCCCTGCTGGCACACGCTCCTTGGTGCAATCTCACGTCGAGGTTCGTTAGGAGACATTTCCCTGTGAATGCACCTCCCCTCGTTCACTGCCATCCAGTCAGCGAGGCTGATGGGATTGCTGGGGATGCAATGACACGGTAACAGGGACTGCTCTTGAGCCTCCCTTCGGCTGACCCTCCATGGTTTATCTTCTGGTTTCTAGCTGCATCAGCGGGCATCTGAGATGGGAAGGTGATTTTGTTCTTTCACTACGCTTGTGGTCAACTGCTGTGACCAGCTTCGTTTGTGCCATGCAGGCTGGTGACGCGGTTGATCTGGAACATCCAGATCTGCTGGAACTGACACTGAGATTTTGTTCTGGTTGCGGCCGTCACTCTGTAATCCTTTCTGTCCGGGGTGGCTGCTGTACAGCTCTGCCCCTTAAAGCATTGCTTGTTTCCAAATGCCAAGTGCAGTCGCGTCATCTGTAATTCGCCGCAGTCGATCACATCCTTGCCTTTTGTCCAGGAGTGTTTCCTCCTCACCTTTGCGGTCTGGCCTGTTCTGATGCCGCTGCTGCTGCTGCTATGGCAATTGTTCGTGCCTAAGGCTGAGGGCTTTTGTAGCCCTTGTTCCCTCCGTATCTCCCCAAAGTGCTACGAAACACCCCACTGGCAGGCTGTGGTATGGTAGCAGGTTGCCCGCTGTTGTGGAGGCGCGCCCCGCCTGACCTGATGCTCAGCCGAAAAGCTCATGACCTTTTTCAAATCGGAGAACAAATCCCCCCCCTTCAACTACTACCATCTTGTGTCTTGGAAACGTGACTATGCAGAGTGTCAGGTCACGTCACAAAACGAGCGTTGGTTCCGGTTATTCAATTAAAAGCACCGCCGGTTCTCTACTGGCAGAACAAAAGTGAATTAACCTTTCAGTACCATCTCCAAATGCCTTTCGTAAACCTGCCCGTGGCTTCTGTCGCTTCACAAGTCGTGTTGCTTTAAGCTGTACGCCCATTTTCAGCTCTTACCTGTGCAGCTACTGTCTGTGGCCAGTCTTGCTTTGACTGACCAAGTAATATTCTTGTTTTAATCCTAATTAGTCGCTTGGAACTCCTGAAGTGGAAACAGGCTTGGCTCGACTCTGCAGTCTGCCGGCTCCCGGGCGATGTGCTGCTGTCACTTGCTCAATTGCAGTCATTTAAAAACCAATGACGGAGGGCAGCGTCTGCCCCCGCTCTGTAGACGGCAATGACTTCAAGCAGAGATGGGGGATTGGGAAGTCGTTCGGGGCTCTGCGCTGTGCGCGCTGAGGGCTCCGTCCTGCCCTGTGCTGAGCCCTCACGGCTGTCTCTCTTGGGGCAATTTGAAGCCTAATTAATTGATATTAGTTAAAGCGTTTGAGGTCCCTGTCGAGAGGTGCCAACGGAAGCTGGGAGCTGAAGGGGGAGCAGAGCTCTTTCTCACGGTAAGGAGGGAGCACAGACAGCAGAAACGGCACAGTCTCACAAATCCCTGGGCTTCCGGACCTCCTCTGAGGAGTGGGTCAGGACTTCACCATGAAAATGCTGACGGTTTAAGTCAGTATACTTCATAGGGAAGCGGTCTACAACATCAGATTGCATGTACGTTTAAACTATCTCTTTGAAAAATCTGAGGTAAAATATATGCGCGCCACTTTGTTACTGTATCAGGTTTAATTATGTACGAGAAGCTTAAAGCACACCCGGAGAGAACACGGCTGGGTTACACATCGCGATGTGTTCATGGTAGGCAGAGGGGGTAAGGCAGTGCTGTCCCAGCGCCAGGTGCCTGAACTGCACTGCTGCAGAGCCGTTTCTGTTGGGGTGCTCGGGCTGGGGTTATCGGGGGCTGTCGTCCTCGCCTGACCCGTGGGGCAGTGCTTGGCACGCTGCAGCTCCCGCCTGGAGACGGGGATGTCAGGACAGCAAAACCCCATCGCCTCTGTGGCAGTGTCGGCATCGCGGTGTGGGCTGAGGACAGGCTGCAGTCTGACTGGGGAGAGAACCTCTGCGGGAAAGACTCCGCTTTAGAAAACCATTTCCTTCCAGACTCAAAATCACTAGTGAGTTTCCTGTCTGGCTTTGAGTGGCTTCGGGGCACGGCCGGCTCTGGAGGGTAGCTGGCCTTTGGCACCCAGCTTGTACAGCTCGTTATAACAAAAACCAGACTGGCTTTTCTTTGATTTCTATCACTTCTTAATTTTGGGATTTAAGCTCTCGACACGCACAGCTTCCTGACTCCCTCTGCCGTGAAACGCACCATCCAGCCCTGGTATTTTTCTTAGGGGTCTTCTGAGCCCCCTCTAGTTTGATCCCATTCTTGATTCGCAGACTGGGAGCTGTGAACGGCGTTTTGGAGGAGCGGGGCGTAGAGGCCCTCTCCACACCTACTGAATGTTTTCATTTATACATTCGGTGAAGTTCCTTTTGATAGCTCCATCATTTTCTTTCAAAGCTATATTGCTCGTATTGTTTGGATGTCTTTTGCTTCTCATACGTGTAAAGCCCCTTATATACTTAAACCATCATGATTACCCCTGCTGACGGTAGATACTGCTTTGATGTCCGCTTGCTTCCTTTATCTATTTCGTACAAATTGTTAGCTTTTGATTTATATTCATTAAAAACAGCTTCACCTTTCTTCTGCGTGCTGTGCTAATACAGTTTCCCCTCTTCTGAGGAAACTGAATTAACCTTGTACTGTTCAGCCATAGAGAGCTTACAGTATCTCGGTGGGCTTTGTAGTTTCAAATTAAAGCGTGAAGTATCTTACGGGACACTTTTTCATATTTAAGCAAGCAGAAACCTGTGGGGGTTTTTGAAGGAGAACTTGATTCCTTTAGGCAATTTTAAAAATTCCAGAGTTTTGTTTTAATTGTAGTAAGGTGACTGTTGTCCAGCTGGATGCATCTGTTTCGTGCACTGTTCTGCCCGTGTCTTTGTAACTGCCCTCTGGTCCTAATACTTCTGTACACTGAACTTTGAAGAATTTCTAAATTTTCTCTTCTGACTGGCTATCAAACAATTCATTAGGTTACAAAAAAGAAACCCTGTCCCATGAAAAGTTCTCCGTTTGGACGTAATAAAGATATGTAGGTTATTCCTGCGATTGCTCCGCTGCTTTAAATCCCCTTTGCATCCCTTCTGCGTCCTGGGGACCCTGCAGCTGTGCGAAGAGTTTATGGTTCTGAACACAGAATAATATTTCTGTGGGTGTTTTTAATTGCGTGGTTACTCTTACATTTCGGACAGTGTGCAGTTGGTTTTCAATACCAGGTTTGTGTCTTTCTTACTTTACCTGGGAAATGGGTTCAGATCGTTTCTTCCTCATGCAGCTCAGCCCTGCAGTTCTGCGTTTCTTTGGAGTCCTCCAACCAGTGTTTCCATCAGGAGGTAGCCAGCTTCTGTGCTGGCCTCTCAGCACCTTCCTGTGCCCAAACCAACGCTGGCTCATTTGTTCCTTCCTCAAAGAGAAGATGCTGCACCATCAGGTTGCTCCTGCTATCGGGAAATGCAGTCCACAGAACGTCAGCTGGGCCATCTACTTCCCATCACATCATCTCCCAAAGGACCACTAGCTTTCCTTTAAATGCCTCTCTCATTAGAGGAGATTTAATCTGACTCTCTCCTCCTCGGTGATAATGGGTCTGAATGAAGCCTGCTTGATTTCCCTCCTGCTGCTCATCAGCCATTCCTTTTGAATTTTTACCTGCAGAAGCCATGTTTTTCCTCTGCTGGATCAGTCGAGAGCTGCTTGGGTTTCAGGGTGAGGAATGTGGTGGTGCCTGTTGTTGACTGTGCTGCACTCTTCCTTCCCAGCCCATACCAACTCTACAGAGTCAATGGTGGGGAAAAAAAACCCACCCTGCAGAAAATACTGCGTTCATGTGAAATTTAAAATGAGTCGTGCAAAAGCAAAGAGAACTTAGAACCCCTCTATTGCAGGTGGTCTCTCGTGGGTCCGTGGACCGGGCAGGCAGAGCAGGTACCACCCTGGGCTGCACGGGGGGGCCTCCAGTTGCAGACTTTGGTGCAC
>NW_010388789.1:15549-16218 GCF_000710305.1 Buceros rhinoceros silvestris | reverse complement strand
TGGCCGTGCACCGGGCAGGCAGAGCAGGTCCCACCCTGGGCTGCACGGGGGGGCCTCCAGTTGCAGACTTTGGTGCACACAAGGGTGAGGGTGTCCGGCCAGGGCTGTAATAACGCTGAATCATTTGCTAACTGAGCCTGGAGAATGGCCTTAACACACGCTACCGTGTGTGCATTCGGTGGCAGGCTCTTTGCTCTCCTGCCGGGTCATGCAAATGTGTTTCTGCGTTAGGAAATGAAGATAGCCGGAGTTTTTCAGAAGTGATTAGAGGTTTTGAGCCCCGCTGCTGGGATCCTGTGCAAAGGCTGGGTGTTCCAGGAGCAGATTTCTCCAGTCCGGCGCAGGAAATTGCTGCTCAGTTCACATCTGCTGTTAACCCAGTTGAGACCAAATCTGACAATGATGCAAAACGAAGAAAGAAAAATGGTAAAGCCAAGCCCTGCAGCTACGTTAGAAGGCTCTGCTCGCAGAAGTGCTGCTTCCAAGGCTGCTCCATTGAAAACCCGCCCCTTGGCCTTGTAGGAAGCCTGCGTGCCGACCATAGCGCCCAAATTATTGAGCTAAAATGAAATAGTATGGATCTTCCCGCTTCTTCCATCAGTAGCGTACTGTCCTGTAAATACTACTGAGGAGGGGCAGGACCTCTTTGATTCGGGCCACCTCACCCAC
>NW_010388789.1:9479-15388 GCF_000710305.1 Buceros rhinoceros silvestris | reverse complement strand
CCGTTCTCTTTTCCTCTGGAAAATGGGCCGTGAGGAGCCGGCACGCTCCCTGTCCTCATGCACAGTGCTCGGTACATTTCCCTTCTCTGCACTTTCAAATCTGGGAGATAGCGTTAGCACTTAAAATAAACGTGTGAGAGCGGGTGTGAAGAGGGAACGGGGAGAACAAGTTTTCCGTCTGTCAAAATGAAGACATCAACCTCTGCTGGTTTTTTTTTTTTTTGGCATGCGTGCTTTAAATAGAATGACTGGCTTGGGTGACTTCCAAGTGTTTGCTGTGTTTGGCAAGCCTTCTAAGTTGTAACAGATGAAGTTCTGCTATTCCATATGATGTGCTCCTTCCCCCTTTTTCGGTGACTCCTTGAAACTCCTTGGGATTTGAGTGCGGCGTTCACATCTGTTCCGTGGATGGACGTCCAAGGCTAACAAAATGCCTACTGGACTTGGAGTCAGCTCTGCCAAAAGCCATATGGTTGTGTTTTAGTTTCGCAAGCGCGGTGCGGTAAAGAAAGGAGGCTGGGCCAAGAGAGAAGCGAGGGGGGGAGGAGGAGGAGGTTGGCAAAAGGAGGTAAACTTTTGTTGCTTGCTGTTAGAGTAGGAGGTTTGAGACAGGCCCACAGAAGGGGAAATAAAAGCACAGGTGAGAGCACGGGTTCCTTTATCAGTTGCACAGTGCTCCTCCTCTCCTCTGTGGGGTGGTGTTCACCACAACTTCAAAGAATGCCTGGGTTTGCCGGCCTTTTCCAACCCCCTGTGACAGTGTGGGTGATGGGATGCTTCCTCACCTGCTGCAGCCTCAGTGGGCTCTTGGGGCGAGGCGTTACCGAATGCCCCGTCCTCTGCATGTCCAGCACATCGGCCGAGGTATCCTGAAGGTTTTAGAGGGGAGTAAAACAACATGAAGTCTTGTGTTTCTCTTGAAACATCTTTTATTGAGGGTTTGAAAGCTGCTGTTCGACACCTCAAGTTTCAGGCTCGTAAGCAGAAAGGGGACACTTGGAAGGTGTCAGTTTTTCGGAGCCTTCGTGTTTTAGTGTAGCGGTTGAAGTGCTTTCCAGTAAACTACAGCACGTGGACTAGAACAAGCGTTCTTGTTTTAGGGGCACCCAATTTTTCTCGTGTTTTTTTTTTTTTTTCTCTCTGGAATACTTCTTGGCTGTTGTCACACATTCTGATTTGTTGGGGTAGAGCAGCGTAAGAAGCCAACTGGGGCAGTCACCCCACAGTACAGAATGTTGTCCAAGGTGTGTCAAGAGACAGGCCTGACCCGAAGGCAGGTAGGACAGGCAGGTGTTGAGAATATGGGTCGCCACAGTGGGCTGATGGACATGGGAGCAGCCTGGAACCTTAGGCACTGCCGCCACCTCCTCCTTCGGTTCCTCTTCCTCCTTTTCTTCCTTGACCGTTTTCTCCCAGGCAAATGCAGAATGACTCCAGAAAGTTAAAGAGGACCTGCACTGTCTCCCACTGAAACGCAGCTGCTGCCAGGACAGACGGCCGTTACACCGCAAATGAGTTTGAAGCTGTTAAGATGGATTTGCAGAAGTGCCTCAGTTTCCCAGGAACTGTCCCCTTGGCTTTTCAGTACCCCTAGTTACTGCCTAGACTCTCAGTGTGTTCATACACGCGAGTCCACGCAGTGCTTTCAGGATCCTGCTCTGAAGGGGAGAAATGCTCTAGCGTTCAAAGCAGCGCACGTAAGCAATGAAATGGCGTTTTGGTGAAGATGGAAGGAGCGTGTGGACACTGTCTGTCTTGTCAGCTGAAAGAGCGAGTGCGGTTTGTGAGAGAGAGTGGCTGCAAGAGGGCCCTCAGAGGGCATCTGTTCAGAACTGGCTCGGGAGTAACTGGGAGCCACTTGTTCATCATTGTAAAACACTGGTAAGCAACAGTAGCATGAGCTGTGATTGGAGCTGCTGAGCACCTCCTCTGTGCTCTGTTCTGTTCCAGTCCGGAGTAACAGCGGCATGACCTGGTTTGCCTTAGCTAGTGTTATACAAGCTTGACAGCAGTGTGTCCATTTTTTCCCTGCACATAAGCAAAAAATAGTGCCCTGAGTCTTTGCTTGGGAATGACCTCTCTACTCTGTGTTTGAAACAAGTCATTTATTACATGTACACAGGTTCTTCTCTACTCAAACCCTTACTTAGTAGTGATATTTTGAGAGTAGTTTAGCTTAATTGTGGATAATAAATGTTGATTCTGAATTAAGAGCACTCTGATCTGAATCTTGAACCAAGACAACAGTTCTTGTTCCTCTTCTGTGGCTTATTCTGAAATGTGTAAGTAAATTTAGTGTACAGTTAAGCAAGGGATGAACTGGCCTCTTGTTCAGTGCTGCAGTGGTTCAAACACGTATCAGCCCAGTCTCCTGCACAAAGCAGTGGGGTTCTTGTGTGCTCTGTCTGTAAAATTCTTCTGGGGTTGCCCATTTGTGATGAACAGGAGGAAGTCTCCAGGAAATCCAGCAGGGTCATGCTAACCTGGGACTGGACCTCTGCTCTCCATAGGTGAAAGATGTGTAGCCTGTCGGACTTGCTTCTCCTCTCCCCTCCCTTGTGCTCGCGATGGCTTGGCTCTGACACAGACAGTTCCCAAACCCTTCTAAACTCCTGGGCACGGCTTTTCCAACTTCAGACCTCCCCCGTTCCCAAGTGCGCTGCCTGTGTTCCGACATGGTGACACCCGCGAGGAGGTCCAGCAGCAGAGGGGTGGTTTGTCCGTTGTGGCTGGCGATCTTAAAACGCTCTTCAGGGGCTGGCGATAGAGAAAGGCCCCCTGCACCACCACGGTCCCCGGGTTGAGTGTCGTGTGACTGTGACCATACACTTACACTGCTGGAAGTCAGAGGGATTTTAAACACGTGCTTAAATTCCCTGTCACTGACACATGGTCTGCAGATGCCTTGTCCTGCTTCTCCCAGAACTGGAGAACTCTTGTCTAGAATTACTTTTAATACAAATTTCCCACTAATTCTCCTTGTGTCTTGAGTTTGTCCAAGTACGTATTTAGAACTAATGTTTATGCTGTTCTCTTCTCCTGCTGTGTCAAACAGGGTGTCCCCACTGCAAAAACGCAATTCCGCATTTTACAGCTGCTGCCGAAGTCTTTAAAGAAGATCGAAAGGTAAGCTGCTGTTACTTCCCTCCGAGATGGCCAGGAAGGTTTTCCACCGCTTGTGCTCGGTCGGCTTTGATGACTGACAGGGTGGTAGGCGCGTGGTTAGATTGGCTGTTACACTGATGGAAACGTACCTGCCTCCGAGGGGCTGCACCTCCTCTGGGCAAATGGAGTTGCACTTTCCCATCTGTTTTCCTTCGTTTGTTGTCTTTTTGGTTTAATTCGTTGTGTATAAGTTCTCTTCTTATGAAGTGAAACACGCTTTCTCGTTGACAGCTTAATAAAAGATAATTGACATCACGTCCGTTCCCCTTCAACTTCTGTCAGCTGTTGGAGTGCGTGTGGAGAGGCCGCAAGTTGTGCGACCGTCCTCAGTCATACAACTCGTCTCTGCTGGCAGAGCGTAAATGTAACGTGTTTCTGTCAGCTGGCTGACTCGGGTCCGGGCTGTCAGGCCCTCCAGGACCCTTGTGCTTCTGCCTTGAAAGTGCCTCTGGTGGCTGAAGCACACCAGTTAACTTCCCTGCATCAGCTGAACCATCTTAACGTGAGTGCGTGCAGAGCTGGGATTAAAACCAAGCTCAACATCTGAGTCACAGGATTGAGCCGGTAACAGCTAGAGACCTGCTTGTTGGCTGAGTGAAGCCTCTTTCCTTCTGAGTTTGTTCCAGCTTCGGGATCTCTGTGTGTTTAGGTGCAGCGTGGGAAGGGTTTGGCAGCTGAGTAGTGAAATGGCGCTCTACAGCTTCCTGAGGAGGGCAGGCGGAGAGGGAGGCGCTGAGCCCTGGTCCCTGGGATCCAGTGACTGCACACGAGGGAATGGTTCCAGGCTGCACCAGGGTTGCTTCAGACTGGGCGTTAGGATGCATTTCTGCACCACGAGGGTGGTCAGACACTGGGACAGGCTTCCTAGAGAGGTGGCGATGCCCCAGGCCTGTCACCGCTTTAGAGACATTTGGACAATGACCTTAACGACACGCTTTAACTGTTGGTCAGCCCTGAAGCGGTCAGGCGGTTGGACCGGGTGGTTGTTGTAGGTCCCTTCCAACCGAAATAGTCTATTTTCTGTTGTAAATGAAGAGGGAATTTTGTAACAGTTACACCCCTGTTAAGCTGCCTGCTCCATAAGGGAAGAATTTCTGTTGATTTTTTCCTTTCCTCTAACCTCTTCTGTAACTCTCAGAGGATGCATCAGATTGACAAGAAACAAATCATTCTTGTATCATCGCCTGCATCAAACCAGAAGGCCATCACTCATGCCCTCTGCGCACAGAAGATTTAGAGGTGTGCAGCTTTTCCTTCTCTGACTGCTGAAATTTGTGTGCTCAGGTGCCTTTTGGTTACGTGTTTGTTTCCACGATCCCTGAGGAAGTATCCTTGTTTTCCCACTTTTCTGGTAGCTCCCAGTGAAGCCTCTTCCTGAACTCACTAACATTTCAGTCAGACGAGATGAAGCAAAGGTTCCAAACGATGTGGGACTTGCTTATTAGAGCCGCAGGGGGTCTTCACGAGCACCCTGAATCACGGCAGGCGTTGTCGGACGTGGTGGTGGTGCTTTTGGTTCAGACAGCAGGTGACAAAGGAGCTCCCAGAGCAGGGCGGCGACTGACGGTGGCGACTTCTGGCTTGAGTTGAAGGCTGGAGCGTGGAGGTACAACATGTGATGGGCTGGAACCGCAGAGCCAGTAGGGGGTGTTAAGGCTGGTACAGTCTCAGAGGTGTGTGCAGCCGGGGAAAGCGATGCTATTCCACCCCAGTGACCTACGAAAGCGCCAGGGATTGGTCATCTGTTTAATCGTGTACAGCCGGAATCTGCCGAGGTGCTTCTTGCTAATGGTTTGTGCCCTTGTTGAAAAGAAAATAAACCTGTTTAAGCCTTCAGAAGGGCACATGGCTGTTCCCACAGGCAGCACTGGGCACGTTCCCATCTTTTGAACTGGGCTGAGCCTTCAGACTTCAGCTGATTTGTAGTTCTGCAGGGTTTCAAACTTCTGTAAAATGACCGCTTAAGAGGGAAAAAGTATTTCTTCCTTCAAAAATGGGGAAGATCCCTAATTTTCATTTTAGTCCGTAGTAATGTCTTTTTTCCTTTTTTTTTCCCCTCTCCCAGAGGAAGGTTTTTTCACTTTAAAAGAGTACGGTAGCACTTAAACCGTATCTTCTTTTCAGTAGGTGTCGACCTTTAATTAAGCTTTTAATTTTGCAGAAGCCAAAGAAGAATCAAAAAACATTCCAGCCCTGAATTGGTTATAAATGGTATCTTAAAAGGCACCCCTTGGAGGCTTCGAGTCTGTGCTGGGAATGTTGAAGATGAGCGGAGCTCGGAGCTGTTGACTCCGTGCCTTTGGTCCCGCAGGTCCGCTGGCGGGGTGGTTTTGGCGCAGCAGCCCCCCCCTCCCCGGGGCGGTGTGTAGTGCCGCGTACTTCCTCGTTATCCGCGCTGCTGGAGTTGTTGGTTAAAAACGCAGCGCTCACAACGTTGGCCCCAAATGTCAGCTGCTGCTGGCCACCTCACTGCTGGTGGGTCTAGCCGAGCCTGCCCCCTTGCCCAGGGCAGCCGTGTGGCTGTTGCAAAACACGGCTCTGGGTGTAAGCCACCGAGCAGAGCCTCTGTCTTTCCACCTACCTGGAGAAGCTCAGTGCCCGTAAGAGCAGAGCAGTGGAGAGGCTTGTCCAGTGAAGCAGTTAGCATGTTGCTTTCAGCTATTTAAAATGAAAAGAAAAAATCAAATTAAAAAAAAAAAGCCGTCTGGAGCATCCTTGCCTTGAGGTGCCGTGGCCCAGCTGCC
>NW_010388789.1:8829-9353 GCF_000710305.1 Buceros rhinoceros silvestris | reverse complement strand
TGGCCCAGCTTCCGGGGAAAGCCTCTGGCCTGGGCGTCACAGCTGAGGTTTTGGCAGCGGCCGGTGTACGTCAGACAGCGCTAGTGTGAGGACTGCCGGGACGGGTCGAAGAGCAGGAAGGCACGGTCACCGGCTGCTTAGCAGGAAGCCCCGGTCCCCGGCTGCGCCAGATCCTCCTGCAAGGGCACCAGCTAAACCCGCAACAAATCTGCATTCTGCCTTTTGGCCGAACCTAACGTCCAGCTTGAAATAACTGATTCGCGATGTTCTAGGTAGATCTGCTGAAGGAAAGCTCTTGACTCCTCGAGGCCTTCCAGTGTCTGGAACTCCCCCAGCGGGGCTGCTCTCTGGCCAGGGCTCTCCGTTTCCGCAGCGGACCGTTCCTGTGCCTTTGCCCTGACCTAAACCAGAGCCCGGCAGCTGGCTTCCAGGGAGTGCGCGCAGCGGCAGCGTGGCCGAGGCTGCTGGAAAGGGCGCCGTTGACGCGGTGGGCTGGGGCGCCCGCAGGGGACAGCGGGGGGACC
>NW_010388789.1:4593-8727 GCF_000710305.1 Buceros rhinoceros silvestris | reverse complement strand
CAGCAGGGGACAGCGGTGGAACCGGTGAGCCCCCCGCTGAGAACCATCACACCAGCCAGCTCACGGCGCGGTTACCCAAACGAGGTAACGTTTTAGTCCAGCCAAGAATTTGATCCCTGTTTGCTTAGAAAGCACGCGTGGCGTTTCTTTTTAATTAGCCTCGTTAAACACGGTGGTGTCGCACCTTCTGTTTGCAAGACCCTTCACTCTGAGAACAGTGGCCAGCTTTAGCAGGCCAGCTCCTAACGGCCGTTAGGACCCAGAACGGGTAACGCAAATGGAAACCTGTGGAGCAGTCGTGGAGGAGAACGTGCATCTGTCTGCTTCGTGGGCGTTTGGCAACAACAGCCTTTTTTTTCTAATAATCAGGTAATTGTCAGCTGGCATCGACCACGCTTTAAAAATGTGGCTTGGGAGTGTTCTTTTCCATGCTGCAGTTTTACTTTTCTTCCAAGTTTTTTGAGGTTACCATGTATCATTCCCCTCTCAAATCAATATTCACTTAGTTATTCACTTCCATTTTCATAACAAAAGTCAATATTAGCTCCAGCAGAGATTTATTTCTGTGAATCAATAAACCAGTGTGTGGCAGGACATATTTTAAGAGGAGAACAACTAGGACTGCAAGGGGTGTTTTTACTCTGTCATGATACGGGGCCTGGGAGACAAACTGTTAAAATAAAAGACGTTTAAGATTAGAAGGGAGGAGTTAGGTGGAAGGTCAAGGGATTCCGCCCCAGTTTTCTACGCATCTCTTTGAATCGCTCAACGTAACCGTGTTCCTTACTTGCAAGAACCCTCTCGAGCAAAAAGTTGTTTCGTAATTCTGTTGGAAGAGAGCTGTGATTCCTGATGTGTGATCAGATGATACTGCAAGTACTTCTTTTTCCTTCCAACACTGATGAGGTAAAAAAAATAAGGCATTGCCTCTGGAGAGAGAACTTGGGTGTCATGATGGATCGTCAGTACCTGAAGCAGCGCAGCTTTGGGTTGTGGAGAATCCATCACCCCGTGGAGTTGTCTGCATGTTGCAGATATTACTGCTTAAGGATTTTCTTCTTTCATCCTGAAATGATTTTTCAGTGGATTTTTCCCTCTGGTTAGAGGAAAGTTCAAGAAATTACATTTTAGCCCTGACAGTCAAAATCTCTATAAAATCAGTGTTGTCTTCTGAAAGTTGTTACGCTGTGTTTTTCCATTATGGACTTAGATACACACACACATCTTACATCACCGTGGGGAGAGGTTTGTGCTCTCTCGGGTTGTCAGAGGGTTTTTTCCCTTTTCATGAGAGGTGATGCCAAGTGTCTTGGCTCCTCGGTGCTTATCAGGGATGTCTTATGCTTAATCTGTCTGAAATTCCTGGTTGAATAGTTGGGGTTTTACAAGGCAAAGCTTATAGGTCTTGCTAACAAATGTTTTCCAGTGAACTTCCACGTAACTTGTTGCATGGAACTGAAGGTAATTTCTAAGAGTAGTACTCTCCAGAAGCCTTGAAACACATTTTAGTAGAGGTTTTTGGGGTGGTTGATTTGCCTGATTCGGTTTCCTCCTTCAGTGATGCTGAAAAGCTGGTAATTGCTGAAAAGGTTGGGGAGGACAGGAAAACGTCCCGTGCTGTTCCGCTTGAGCCAGGACTCAAGCAAAGCCTTTCTTTTTGTGGCCGCATCTTTTTATGGGCGGCCTTTCAGGGTAGTCATGGAGTAATCCACCCTAACTGCAAACCGCCACCAGCAACGGAGTTTGGTGTCCACGAGAACGCAAATGCAAAGGGCATCGGTGCTGTTTGCTGGAATTCTGGTACGTCTCGGAGTTCAGCTGCCTGGAGTCGTTAGAACTGAGATGGGAACCGGTCCTCAGTCCAGAAGTGCGTCTTGCTACAAGTGTTCTTCAGCATCCCTTTCCCCTTCCTGCAGCGCGCTATATTTGATCTTCCACTGTGAGACGGGCAAGGCAGTCAGGACTGGGATGCTATGGTAATGAGCGCAGGGAGATGGTAGCAACCGCTATATTTAGGCTGCCTTAACATTTCCACTCTGAAGTGATCATTCAGGCTCTCCCAAGTACTCTTAGTCAGCTGCTGTTGGCAGCAGGCATTTGAAATGCGGCCTCGGGTACGGTCTTGGGAATTAGATGTTTCTCTGTGAAATTTTGCTCAGGACTGCGTGAGTTACGAGGCTTTCGAAAACTGACGTTTCTCTTCTCTTACTGGCTGTAAAAATAACCGAACAGGAAGGTGTGTTCTGAAGAGCTGGGCTCGGAATGACGTATGCCAGAGCAGCAGCGAGTGCACGGCGCTGTGTGGGAGCCTGCAGCAGGAGCGTTTGAGAGGATGATAGCCCATGGACGTGTCTTCCAAATGCTACCCCAGACGTACTTGTCCCTTGCCATTAGACCTGTTAGGCTGGGCAGAGCGTTAGGCAGATGTCACTGTTGCGGCCAGACGTAGACTGGGGTCTTTGTGCGTTCCTTCAGTGCCCAGCAGACGCACAGATGGACCTGCTGTGGTTCCCACGTGCTGTAGAGGAGGGCTGGATCTCGAGCAGACTACCAAGCATGTCTTTCAGAAGCCACCTCCTTATAGTCCATCTGTTTTGAGGCAGGAAGGACAGACGTGCTGACCGAGCCTGACGGTGGCTCGTGGCATTGCGTGCCTCCCTTTTCCTCACTGGGGGCTGTTCTCACAAAAGCCTTTGGTAAATGAAGTTGGGCTCCATGCTCCGACCAAAGCCAGTCTTGGTGTTTTCTGAGAGGTCGTCAGTCACAACAGTCACGTCTCGGACCTACAAAGATCTGGATGAGTGCACAAACACCTTCCCCTTTTCCCGGCTCGAGTCTCTCCCTCTCCTCTCACCCTTAGAGCAGTGAGAGAAAAAACGGGTTTATTTACTCTTCAAGCACCAGGGCTTCCAGTATTCTTTCTACATTAATACTGTGACATGGAATAAATGTTTATCTCCATCGTCAGCTTTCCTTTACGCAGAAGTAGCCAACAGGGCTCTAAATTTTGGCTGACTGCTCGGGTCAGGAGGGCATAAATACTTAGAAGAAATTCTTTGGCAGCGTGTTACTGCCAACCTGGAATTTCAGCTGGCCCTGACTGAGTAGGAGTTTCTCTGTTTACAAAAAGATAAAGCGTGATCATACATGTTTTTAACAGCTCTCCAGAGTCCTTTTCCTGTAATAGCCTTATTAATGTTTAAAATGGGAAAACAGAAAATGAATATTTAAGGTAGGAGTACTGCTCGCTTTACCTTCCGATGGAAAGTCCTGTATTGGACCCAAGCGAGGCCTCACGGCGCATTGTCTCGTCAGGCATTCAGAGCCAGAACAAACCAGGCACATGAGCTAAGCTGGCTTTGCCCATCTCTTTAATTACTGCTAGGCTAATGAGATCAGGTTTTGACAGTGCCACCATGAAACTGGAGGGCGTTGTGGAATATTAACTGATCTTTTAATTATAGAAGAACAGTTCACTGCAACCCTGAAGTCATGCAGGCAGAAGATTGTTTGAAGGAGGCTGGAGGAGGGGAAATTTCAAGTTCAGATGTGACTGCTACAAAATTCGCACCTGATGCACTGTAACCCGTAACTGCAAAACTCATTCCTCTCCTTTGCTTGGGTTTGTACGGGGCTTGTCCTTCCCCCTGCTCGCTCCTCAGCAGGGTGTGGACCGGGGCCGTGGAGGGGAGCCGGCGTAAGCAGCGGCGTGCGTTCAGAGCCAGAGCTGCCGCGCACCTGGGGGCGAAACCACGGCAGAGCGCTCCACTGCTCGGAGTGGAGCTCCGCAGCAGGGTGTGGACCGGGGCCGTGGAGGGGAGCCGGCGTAAGCAGCGGCGTGCGTTCAGAGCCAGAGCTGCCGCGCACCTGGGGGCGAAACCACGGCAGAGCGCTCCACTGCTCGGAGTGGAAGCGTATGAACTGCATCTCGTTTCAACACCAGCAGCGTTAGTGCAGCCCCTCCTCAGCGCTTCGCAGACCGGGGTGGCAGCCATGAGTGCTTTAGCTGATGCTCCAGGGCTCTGAGCTTGCGCAGGGTGGCTCTGCCTGTGCTGTAGCGGGAGGGGACGCAGGGTGTTGCTTTGCTGCCAACGGGCTGAGAGCAAGGCAGGCTGTTTCCTGCGCAGGGTTTGT
>NW_010388789.1:0-4456 GCF_000710305.1 Buceros rhinoceros silvestris | reverse complement strand
AGGAATTAAAGCCCACTTTGCTAATGGCTGCTCATAGTATACAGTCTCTACCTTAAAAGATGGACTGAAGAGAGACCAGAAAGGAAACATCAACCCAGGCTGACTGCAAGCGAGCAGCCTTCTTCTCTGATTGCGTCTGTGGCCTCTCAGCCATCCCTGCTTGACCTTGGGAGAACTGAATGGGGTTTACAAAAGCTGTTTGGGGTAGAAATTGTTATTTGTAATAGTGTGACCCGCCGTGTTTGTCCAAGAAGGGAAGGGGTAACTTTTCCAAGTGTTAGCCATGCCACGGGAAGGAGGTTGGGTTGGGTGGGTCATTACCATTAATCAAAGTCACCCTGTCACTGTTCATCACTTGAAACCAAAGTGCAGGACAGATACTGCAGCGTGACAGAGCTGCGGCCACTGTGCTTGGGGTTGGTTTTACTAACACAGCCTCTGGATTTCTCCTCTGGAGTCCAACGTGGTGCTCAACAGGTTGGCTAGGAAGGGGATTTTCTGCTCGGTGAGTTGGACACGCCTTGCAGCTGCGTAGGCCAGATGCTGCGTGAGAAGCGCAGCGTTCCGTTTGAGGGGAGCAGGCTTCTGCTCTTCGGCGTGTGTGGCGCGACCTGATGACCACCCTCTGATCTCCCTCCGCAGCTGAGCCGTAGCGTTTCTGGCGGGAGAAGACTTGGGTATCTCCCAGCTGCAGCAACATAACCATGAATCGGAGTCTTGCTATGTCTTCCCCCGCCTCATGCTGATCTCTTGCGTTTCAGATCGCCTACGCTGCGGTGGACTGTGCCAAAGAACAGAACCACGACCTGTGTAAGCAGGAGGGAGTTGACGGCTACCCCACCTTCAACTATTACAACTACGGGAAATTTGTGGAGAAGTATACTGGAGAAAGAGGGGTAAGTGAAGGCAAGAGCCATCGTCTGAGCCGGGGAGGAGGGTCTCCTCTGCCTGTACTGCCTTGCAGATGAAGACCGTGGAGTGTATTTCGATCGTACTGAAAGGACACTGAACGGCTTCTGTTGCTGCCTGGCGTGGGTGAATCGCTGTGCACCACACCCCTGTACATCTCTGCACTGGGAACACATTTGGTCTATTTGGGGAACGTGAAAAGAGGAGAAAGTAGATTTGGAAATGCTTTGTTGTATATTTCGCTCTTTAAGCGGAAGACAGCCAGTGAATTTGGCCCACGTAAAAGTGAAGGGTTTATTGCCTGGGCTGCTGCTGGGTGCAGGAGTGCCAGAAAGTGCAGAACTCATTCCTGTCAGTTCTGGATCTGGATTGATACGTACTGCTAACATGCCACGGGTCCACCAGCTGCCAAATGGTGACAGCCCGTTGGTTTTATAGCAGGGACAAGGCTGTCCTTTGGAGACAGGAGGAAACCACAGGCTTCATTCTCCCTGAAACAGATTCGTTCCTGCAGCTCCGAATGGAAAGACCAATTGTGCCACCTAGCCCATGGGCTGAAGTTGCATTCTTCTGTCCTTCTGTGGCCAGCTGATTGTAGCCTATACTGCAAGGGGCGGAAATGACATAGTGCCTTCTGTGGTTGTAAAGGGCCTGTGAAATGAGGGAGCAATCCAATTAGCTGGGTGTGTTTTGTCATAACCTCCTAGAGGGGGGCCACTCCCCAGCGGTCACTGATCACCTGGAGAAGTTAGGGTCTGCAAGAAAAACTTGAGGTCTTCTAGCCATCCAGTGATCTTGATAAAAGAGCCTTTCCTGAAAAACTATAGAGAAGCAAGAATAAAACCCCCCAAATTCTGGGATTCTTTGTCAGTCAGGATCTTAGGACTTTGTGGAGCTTCGCCTCCCGGTTTCTTCAGCATTAGGACCCCAGTAATTACCATCTTACGGTGCTGATCCAGACATTGTTACGGATACTGTGTTTGTTTCTGATTGTGGATCTTAAAAGAATTTAGCAAGGTCGGAGCGCTCTGAGGCCACTGCAGTTGGGAGATGATTATCCCTATGGCTGGAAGGTGAACTGACCAATCCCCTACGTGCGGCCAGCCCTTCCTGGGTAGCATTAAGTTAGCCAGCAGGAGCACGGCATCCTCTCTGCTGCTGGCAACTGTGCTCCTCCTCCACCTCTTCCAGTGCCTACGATCTTCTGCTTGTGCAGCATCAAACTGGGTTTTGTTATCTCCTCTCATGGTAACGCTGGAGGCAGCACTTAGCACGGTGCCTTCCATGGACTTTCCATGTCTGTTCACAAATCCGTTTCAGTGACAAGGGACTGGGCTGTTAAAGGACTTCTCATCAGCATGACAACACCTTTTGAACCACCTTGGCCCACCATGTCCTACTTCGTAAAAGAAATCTCAGGAGAGAGCAAGGGCAGCCAGGGGACCTGTTTTCCGTTCCCAGTTCTGGCACTAAATCAGTAGATGTCCTTCAGAGCCTGTAGTTCAGTGTGGTCCAGCTGGTGTGTCGTCATTTCGTGAGGGCGGTGTCAGCTGCCGTGGGAGCAGCATTACGTGCTGCAGCAAGAGCCGTGGCCAGCAGAGCAGGAGCTCTTGGCTCCTCGACGCCCCGCACTGGAGCACTGGCTGTGGGGAAGAGGGTGACCCCCAGCAGCAGCCTTGCAGGAGTCCTCCACACTTCCAAGGAAACTGCAGTTCCACAGCAGAGATTTTCAGGGCATTTCATCACAAGCAGCCTGAGCAAGGAAGAGGTGGGACATCCTCTGACCCAAGTGTGCTTTAAATGACTTCCAGACGCACAGCTTTGTAAGCTGGGGTCCTTCCGCGGGGAGTACCGATTGCCAGGTGTCTCCAGAAGATGTATGGCCAAAACGCGTCATTTCATTTTGTTCAGTGGAAGAACAGCGAGTAGTTTTAAAAGGGTGTTTCATTGTTCAGCCTCCTCAAGAGCTTTGAGACTTTTGAGACGTGACTCCTGTTTTCCCCCTTTATCACCAGTTTCAGCTGGTGTGTCAGTGTTCCTTGCCCAGCCAAGGGCCGGTACCCTAACTTGTCCTGTTAGGGTACCCGTAGACAGGGCGTTCAAAGACAGCTGTGCACAGCTCCGCCTCCGCGAGCCCTTCGCAGTGTCCTTGGGAAAGGAAACCGTGGCACCCACCAGCCCCAGGTCATCAGAAGCTGTTGAAACACAGGGGTTGGCACCTAGGCACCCGGCTTTGAAACGGTTTGACGATTATTTTCATAGCGACTCGGAAAGAGGTGATTCCGAGCGTCTCAAAGAGGGGAGAAGAAGGAAGATCATGAGCAGAACGATTTCGGCCGAGGAGCAGTGGCAAAGGTGTGACTGCTCCTCTAACCGCTTTCAGAATGGCACAGGTAGCGTACAGATGCAACTTGAAAATGTCTCCGAGTGTTTTCCACAAAGGCATCGAAGGTGCTTCTAGGGATAGATTTTACTTTGTCCTGTGAGTTTTAGGGCCTTTTTCCTCTGTCTCATCTCTTCAAAGCTTGACAGGCAGAATCTGCAGGGACATTTCCCCCTTGCGTTGCAGGGGGGCGGCTCTGGCCCAGAGCCCTGCGCCTCGAGGCAAGGCAGAAGCAATAACTGCTCCTAAAAAGTGTTCTCGCTCCACTGAAAGTGTTCTTTGTGCGTTGTTGTGGTCTGTTTGTAAAAAATATGACCGGTATTTTCCTTCTTTCAAAACCAGGAGTCTGGATTCACCGCTTTCATGCGAACCCTGAGAGAAAGAGACCATGAAAGAGTAGGAAAGAAGAAGGATGAGTTGTAGTTTCTGCCTCAGAAGAAGCTTTCCGCTGCACTGTGAATGGTTCCAGGGCTTTGTTCAGGCACCTGAGACTTCACGTATTCTCAAGACAGAGACTTTTTTTATAAACAGCCATGGCCATTTTGTACAATTTTGAAATAAAGTTGAAACCACTTGATTTTTAAAAGGAAAATAAATTAGAATGTTGCCATAATGTTTTAAAGAGAACTTAGCATTTTCTCTCATGTGGTGAGACTATGCCCACTGACACTCTATGCAATATTTTTGTAGCCTGTAGTGTGTCTGTAGGTGATGTTGTTTGATAGGGTGAGGTTGTTGGTTTGTTTTTTTCTAAAGGTATTGCAGTATATATAAAAGCAAAGAGGAGGGGATGTGTTTTTTGGTTCGTCTAATTTTCTTTGGTTTTTAACCAGTGAAGGAAAATGGGACTTGGGGGACACAAGATTTATCCAAATGCAGTTTTACATTCTTGTGAAATAGTTACAGGTTCTTCAGTGAGATTTGGGGGGACAGTTTTAAGGTGCTCAGGGATAAACAAGGTGTCTGAGTTAATGAAGACATTAACCTTGACCAGTCCGGATCTGTTGAGTTCATTTAAACCTCTCTGGTCTCTAAATCAAGACTGTTTACATACCTTTACAGAATGTATTGAGTGAATTAAGCCAAGTATCAAAAATCAGCACAGCACGGCTAAAGTTAAACTAAGCCCGCCTCCTCTGGCACCAGTCCTGTCAAATGCACCTC
>NW_010388788.1:13708-16662 GCF_000710305.1 Buceros rhinoceros silvestris | reverse complement strand
CCTTTGCTGATGGAGGGAGAGGCGTCCTCCTCGTGTCCCGGGGGGTGGATGGCAGGGATTGGGTGACGGGTCCAAGAGAACATTAAGATCGCGGTCCCCCTTGTCACAGAAATGTGGACCAAGCATGTTAGAGGTGTCTTGGGAAAGCACAATCTCACCTGCGAGGAAAGCGCTCGCGTTTTCCCTCTGCAGAGGCGAGCAGACCCCGTGTGTGCCGAGCAGGCGAGCAAAGCGCGGGCCCAAGGCTAACCCTTGCTGCTGCAGCGCGGTGGCAGACCCGGTTCTGCCGCGCACACGGCCCTGCTCAGGCAAAGGGAGCCGTGTCTCTGTGAGGGTGACACTCGCCTCCCTGCAGGTCCCCATCTCCTCTCTGTGCGACGGCAGCCTGAGCTGCAGGTCGCCGTGTCCGGGAGAGGGGTCCATCGTGCCCACGTGCTTTTGCTAGCGACCACTCTGTCGCTTTCTGCCAGGGATGTGCATTTTCAGGTGAAGGCTGTGAGCTCCTGGATATGTTTTGAAATTAGAAGAATCTTCTTTTTTTACCCATCCCCTTCAGTTATTTTCCCCTTTTTTTGTGTATGAAAATAAAGAACAATTTCCTTTCTCTCTGCATGATAGCAAACATCTATAACGAACTCAGGTGATTCTCGCTGCTTGCAGGGCAGAAGGCGAGCAGATTGCACAGGGCATTTTATAAACATTTGTCACCACCGATCTCAATGGATTCATCAAGTTTTCCTCCCCACCCTTGTGCTGTGCTACTTCAGAGTCATAGAAAAGCATCCTCACCATCTCAAACATACGGGGTTTATAGTCTCTACACGCAGGCACAACCTTGCATCATCCCTCGTTACTGGCAGGATCCAAATGGCGTTTTTAGTGTTTACAGGGACTTACATGAGAACTATGATGTGACCTACAGTTCGGAGAACTGACTTGTCCCAACTCTACCTCTGCTTCTGGGCTGGATGTTGAAAAAAACAATCCATTTCCAAGGAAAGAATGAGATATCCCATTTTATAGTTGAAGTAACTCTAATCTTCTGCTGATTTTTTGGATGGCTGTTTGCCACCTTCCTTTTTTCTTTTCATTGCTTGTACATACCATCTCCTCTTCCTTTGGAGTGTTGTATGATGATGCCTTAGCTGTTTGTTCTCCCATGTTCTACCATCTCTGGTGCCACGTGCACAACACAGCCAAGCCCCCTGGCATGTGGAGTTTTCCTCGTGCCACTGTGGGTTGCTGCTGGTCAAGGGAAGGAATGCATAGCCAACGACTTCCAGTGGACCCGTTAGAGCCGGCAAAGGCCAAAGTTCATTAAAGCAAAATAAATGTCACTTTTTTTTGTGGAATGAATTACCCTACTGGAGTGTGATCATTGTGGTTTTAACCTGGGACCTGCAGTAAAAGATTATACAGCAACCTCTGACCTTTTTGATTTCTGCTTTACTCTTCTATTGTCAAGGGAATGTCACCGATCAGGTGAAGGTAAAATGTTTAATGGGCCATATCACGGTAATATCTTACACCGAGTCAAATTGATAAACTCTTGCCAAAAATTCTTAGCATCTGGCACTTCCACGGAAACCACAAACAATGATTGCACATATGGGAGCTTGAAGGCTAGAGGTCATGACAGCAGTTTATTACATGCACCTTACAGTGATCATTTTCCCTAGAAAATTAACCCCTCTCTAATATAAACGCATCAAGTGAGCTCTTCACGGTGCTTCAATCATGTTGTTGTGGCTAAGCAAGGAATACGTGTTAAGCTAAAGTGGTGACAAGATGCAATTAAGTAAAAGATGATTGATTAGGTTTCAGTGTTTGCTCAATAGCATTTAAAAAAGATGACGGTGAGATCAGAGTGAGTGTGCGAGGTACTAGCTTCCTCAGAGGTCTTTGTTGTGCAGTTGATGGGTCGGTAACCGGCACATAGAGATTTCCCGGTGTTCGGAAACGGTTCCTGAGAGGTGCAGTCCTCCATCCCGGTGCCGGGCTCTCGGCTGGGCAGCAGCACGTTTTCATGGCACGGCTGACTGTCGAGAGGACGATTCCTACCCTGCCCTGCTGTCCTCAGCACCCCCATTTTCCGCAGCACTGTGGGTTAAACCCTGTGTGGTAAGTGGTGGAGGTAAACACGTGTCACAGTCACGACGTGGAAGACAATGATATTGCTGTAGGTAAAGCGTGGTGGTTGCAATCCCTAGACTGGAACACCATCCTAGGCATTTTGATCTCCTTTTCTTCTTTAAACGCGTGGCTCAGTTGCTGCTAACCGTGCCTGGGGTGTGACTCACGCTCCTCCTCTCGTGAAAGCAGCTGAGTGGATTTTTCAGACACCCAGCGCAAGTTGGCTGAGTATTGCCAGCTCCTTCGAAGGGGTCATTGCCGCTCTGTCAGCAGCAACTCAGCCACCTCACTGCGCCGTCATTGCTGGGGAAGGTCCTTCACGCAGGCACACCTTCCAGGGATGATGTGAACCCACGTAACTCTTCCTGCTGTGCTCAGGACTCCCTTCAGGTTTCCTTAAGGAGCAGAAGTGTATCCCAAGCCACTGCCCCTGGCGCCCCGGGGAACCAGGCTCTGGGGTGTTGCTAGGGATGCTGCAAGCTGGGGTTTGCGAGAGCACTTCTGCGAATCTTGTCCTAATAGTTCTGGCTGTCCCCAGAAGTCACTAGAAATGAACAGCAGAATCCAGGAGGAAGGGAAGGCTTCTTACAAGCCTGGCGCTTGGTCACAACAGTGTAAAGGACAGAGAGGCTACCGAAGCACATCAAAGCCACGGGAGCTGGAGCCGCAGTGCCCAAAGTCTCAAGAGCTCAGGATAGCGCTTTACACAATTCCCTGCCCAAACCACGTCGTGCATTTCTGAACAGCAGATGCTCCCTGCGTGCGCGGGTCCATCTGCAGCCCGTCCTCCTTGCCCCGGTGGCATGGCGCAGCCGGCCACT
>NW_010388788.1:0-13601 GCF_000710305.1 Buceros rhinoceros silvestris | reverse complement strand
CAGCAGCGTGGCCGGGACTTCGGGCGTCTGCTCTCTCCGGTTAGGGGGGTACTTGGGCGCTTGCTTACCTCTTGGCAGGTACCTGAAGTCTTTTGCCTTGTGTGGGATTTAAGGACCGTTTTGCTCACGTGAGGCATGTCTGAACACGCTGACAGCGCTGTCCTCCTCACGGACGCAGCCGGGCCCCTGTGCTTCTGCGCACCCTCTTTCTGCTCAGCAGTGACTGTGAAGGGACTGCCAGATACTTTGCATTGGGAACTCTGTTTTTAAGTGAACACCCTATTTTTTAGCTGTGTATGGCTGTATTACTTGTATATTTATATATTCTGTATTTATGTTATCAAATGTAGTATTTTGTAGCTGTCTGTTACAATTTGTTTAACTTGTAAAAAAAACGACTATGCTCTCTCTTACTTAACCAGCTGCCTTTCACCGTGGATTCTTTGCTTCTTTCTCTCTGTGTTGGTAACAAACCACCCTAATGTATGTAGATCGGATTTTTTTTTAATTTAATTACTTGTCATTGTTAAATTATTTATTAGTGTTTTTAAATTTCAATTTCACTGCATTTTTTTTCCTGCCACCATTGCCTGGCAGCTAAGATACTACGTGAGTTTCTCATACATTGTTCTCCCTCCCACGTGCACGTGTGTGCACACACTCACACGCGCACACACACTCTAAACAAAAACAGAAGAAGAAAAAAAGAGAGAGATTACTCTTCCGTATATTTGTAAATAAAAGCAACCTGTAAACAAAGCAGGATTTCCTTTCAGTGTGCAGTTCTTTGCTTTTGCAGACTGAAAGCGTGTTCTCTATGTGCTGGGGGTGGCACCACTGTGCTCTCAGGCAGGAGGACCAGGGCACGGCGTCCGTGTCTGTAGTGGCGTGGAGCAGCACCCAGGCAGCTCAGGGGGCGCGCTGCTTTCTTTCAAGGGAAGACACAGCAAGGGCAATGGCAGGGTCTCCTTTCACACCGTTCTTTGGCCTCTGCAGGAGGAGAGCTGCCCTGTAGGGATCAGGACAGTCTTTTACACATCATCACAGCCCTCGGCCCTTTTTGCATGGACTAGTTTAGGACGAGAGAAGTCTGCAGGAATTAAAGATGGTGCAACCAGACCAGCACCCAGGTGGAGCTCTGACAGGTCCCAGATGTGTGGGCGAGGTGCTTCTCGTTCCTGGCAGTGCCAGGACGGCTTACTCTGAAGCACATGGATGGCCCTAGTCAGCTGCAATAACCCGGGAGCGTGCTGGGCATAGCCGGCGTCGTGACAAGCCCGGCTGCACCACTTCTCTGCCGCTGGCCACAGGTGCAGCTGTAGAAGAAACCGAGGAACTGTCTGTCCATTGCAGCAAACAGCTGACGCCACGAGCACAGCTCCACGCTCCGTCCACCGCGTAGCAGAGGTCTGGAGGACGAGCAGTGTTTCAGACAGTGCGTGAACTGCTTCAGGGGAAGCCGTTGGTGCTCATCGCCGCTGTCTGCTGTGGCGAGGGCAGGGAGCCGGACAAGCTTGCAGCATTAAGGGCTGTGTGCTGCTGTTAACAGCAGCCCTCCGGGCACAGCCTTCAATGTTCCTGCCATTTGCCAGGGCTCTGGAGTCCGGCAAGGAGCGGCCAACCAGGTGCACCCGCGGCACCCACACCCCGGGCAGCCCTGCTGGGGAGAGACAGAGGTGGACCCTCACCCGGTGATGCGTGGTCTGGTCCTATCAGTCCGGTTTCCTTGTAAGGCAAGTTAGACACTGTTCGCAGGCTCCCTTGAAAATCTGCCGTTAAAACTATTTTTAAGCTGAGAATTACAATTTTCAGCTAAAAGCTTTTTTTTTCACCACAAAAAGCATATCCTTAGTTTTCCAGAGACAATTTTATTTTTTTTTAAATAGAAATAAAATGTCTCAAATGGAAAATTTCTGACCAAAACCTGTTAGGTTTTCACAGACATTGTGAGAAAAGAACATTTTCTGAAAGATATTTTTTAAAGGGAAGCAAAGCAGAGCAAATGCAGGTGTGGAAAGTGAACCAGCTCCAGCACTAGGCAGCCAGATAAGCTGGGCCAAGGTTTTTAACCACTTTTTCTCTGCTTAAGTGCCAGAGGAGTGGCCATGTGTTATTATTTTATTATGTTGACCAATGCCGTTTACCCTTAAGTGAAAAGCCAGCAGTATTGCTGACTCGGAGAAGTGGCAGAAGAAGAGAGGTACAGGGCTACGGGGGAATGAGAAAGTCCACCCACCCATCTCGCTGCTGCCAGGCGCTCGGGGCCTCTCCTGAGCAGGGGCTGCTCCTCAGGCTGGCGTGCCTGGGGACAGGGAGCCAACCGAAACAGCCTGCCCTGGCAGAGGATCCGCACTGCTCTGCTGGGCCCTGCCGCTGAGGGTTCGTACAGCAAACAGAGCGCTAGTATCCTCGGAGCCTGGGCGCAGAACGTGCTCTCTGCTGCCTGTTGTTTCGGGTACACACAGGGAGCCCGGAGGGACCAAGCTGGCATTACAGCCCTGCCCGAGGACCGCGTCCCTGCAGGTCCCCAAGCATCCTGGGATGCCTCGCATGGTGAGCAGGTCAGGGGGGCCAGCCAGGACACAGCCAGCAGCCGCAGAGAGCCAGCTCCAGCTCGGCTGGCTGGAGAGGCACACATCGTGTTCACATGCCGCAGAGATGATCCTCTCCTCCTGCTGCTGGGCAGGCTCCCGTGGAAGCCGCGCTCGGTATTTCCAGCGACCGAACCACAGCAGATCTGCCTGGCGTCAGAAGCGGGGCCCCGCCGGGGATGAGGTGGCTGCTCTGCCTGTCTGGCCAGGCAAGGGCTGCAGACGCCTGCCAGTGTCGGGCAGCCCCGGCGCTCACAGGGCTCCGTCTGTCGGGCACAGACTGGCACAGATGGCTGCCAGGCCCACCGCAAGCCCGGAGCACCCGCTCTGCCTGGTCCGCCCCCATGGCAGTGGCAGAAGCCCTGGCAGAACAGCTCGTGGTGGCTGGGGTGATTTCAGAGACCCAACAGGATCTTTCCTGAGGCAAAACGCGTGCGAGGGGAGCCGTGTGCTCAGACAGACAGATGTGTGTAAGGATTACCAATGGGTTACAAAGCATCCATCGAGTGATGGCAGATCTGAGGCCAATATAAAATGATAGATACGGGCTGGTGTCTCTTGGGCCATGTAAACACGAACTTCAGCTGAGGTTTGATCCGGTCACATCTGATTACTCATTGCCATTCCCCAGGTCCAAAGACATTACATTTCTTCTCTATGCCTCAGGCATAAAGTCATCATTTCTATTTTTTATTAAAAATCAAAACATACAGTTTTACAGCTAATCTGATATCACCAAAAGGGGCAGCCCCATTTCCACCCCCTGCTGCTGGTCACACCATTTCAGCACGTCTTTTGCAGCAGGGTGAGTTCATCTGGCTTGAAAAACACTCCGTTAAGGACCAAAATGACGGCGTTTTCCCCTGGAACAGCTGCTTAATCTGACTTGTGCTATAAGCACAGGGCTGCCAGAGTCCACGAGAGAAAGGGAACACACCAGGGAACTGGGGCTGGGCTGAAGGAACCCCGACCACTGTTTCCCATGGCAACCCACAGTTTTACCAGAGGGGATGTGGTGCCCCCCAGGTGGGGACGTTTGAGAAACCCCTGGTCTGTCCCACCGCAGGTTGCACATCGTGCCTGCAACATCACGCAGGGCACAATACATCAAGGGGCAGCAGCTCAGTGCCATCATAAAAATCAGTCCTAAGTGTTTACAACTTCTTCCCAATACTCAGTTCCTAAGGACACGCACGTAACTGCTGAGCACGGACTCTCTGCTGAAACTCTCTCCAAGGTAAGGGAGGATACACAGCCCTGAGGTCAACCCGAAGGCCTGATCAATAAAGCATCTTTGTTCCCAGCCAGCACCTTCTTTCCCCTTTGCTGCCCAGCTCCAAATTGCATCATCCCGTCCCCCTCACGCTGGTTATTGGTGGAATGTCACTAAGGAAAAATGAATTGCCATTAGCCATTGGTTTCACCTAAGTCAGAGTTAGCTGCTCAAATATTCATGCTCTGCCTGCATCTAATATTTATGAAGGAAGAATTACTGAGTTGCCCATAGCCATTTCTGAATCTCCCCAAAAAGATAGGTGAAAGGGATCAGCAAAAAAGAAAAAAAGGAAAAAAAAAAAAAGATGATTAATACATCTGGGGCTTGGTGTTCTACATTGTTTGCGCTGTGTTTCTCTTTGGTGTCAGCCAGACAGAATGAAGACTGATTTATATGCCACAGCTGTAGCAAACAAAAGAAGAAGCGACCAGGGAAATGGCTAGAGGTAAAAATGCCGGTGCAAAGGCTAAAGGCCTGCACCTGGGTACTGCTTCCCATGCAGTCTGCCCCTCCTTGGAGCACCTTGTAAAATCAGATTATCTGCTGGACACCGGAGTTCAAACAGCCCTTCAAAAGATTTGTCTTAATAATTGCTGCCTTATCTTAACTTCTGGTTTTTTATCAGCCAAACTGCTGCTGGGAGGCAGATCCTGAGGATAAGGTGCTGTCACTCTTAATTATTATTACCTCTTATAATGAAAACACATTTGTTCATCCTTCTGTGCACTTGGAAATGGTGTAACTAATGAATGTCTAGTGTTTTATCAATATTTTTAATAACATAAAAGAAACGTTATGGGCATGGCCCCACTGTATAAAATGATCGTACATTAAATGCTATTAAATAAATAGCGTACTTGCTTCTCATTTATTTCTATTCAAATATAAACCAATTACTCAGTACGAATGAAACACATTTTTACATTCTCAGAAAACTGTTCTTTCCTGAAAACCAGATTTTGCCGTTAAGATGCTGTGGGGCTATTTTCCATCACAGAAGCAACATGGTAATTAGCAAGCAGAACCAGCAGGTACATTCTGAAATGAGATGATAGAAAATGCTATTTCTTTGTTTACTTATGATGGGAAAACAAAACAATTCTCTTTGAAAGCCCACTAATGAATTTAGCTTCTAATATTTATCAAAGCAACAGCCTCCATTTGCATTCTCCAACTGTTTTTTCTCATACTCTGAGAACTAAGTGTTACTTGGCTGAAGCGAAAGCACACCCTTGGCCAGACCTGCCGAAGACCTTTAATCCAGCTCTGCAGGTAAGCGCGCCCTTGGCCCGCAGCTCCTCACTTGGGTCTGACCGTTCCTGCCGATGGTGGCTGGGGTTGGGCTCCCTTGTCACTGCCAGCGCTGTGACTGGCTCCGGTGTGGCTTCACTGCTTCTGCAGGTCACGGGCTCTTTGCGTGCCACACGGCGAGCAAGCCGGGATGTTAGACGTGACCGCTGTGCCCCGAACTGCAGAGGAAAGAAGGTGATACTGAGCAGAGAGCTGGTAAAACACAGCATCGGTGAGAGCCACGCACGTTTTACTGGCTCTTGGTAGAGTATTTGCTCTTCTCCACCTTCTGGATTTACCCTCTTTTCTACCCCCTGCACTTGCATTAACCGATAATCTTCTGGCTTTTAGTTAACACGAGGGCATCGCATTCCCTCTTCTTTACCCAGAAAGAGGAAACGGAGCGGTATTTTTGTATGCCTTTGGGACGGTGTGTCCAGAAGGAACTCCGCAGGGGACTAACGCCACAACTGCTTGTCCTGCCCACCGCTTGTCCCAGCGAGCCACTGATGAACCGGTGGTGAGCGTGAGAGCCATTCGTAGCAGCGGCAGAGAGTGAGGGTTCGATTAGACCCTGCCATAGTCAGACGATGTCTGAAGGAAAAAGGATTTGGGAAGGCAGGCAGATAAAAGCAATGCTTTTATGACGAGCATTTAATAGCTGACACCACGAGTGACAGGCTGAAGCTGTGAGCCAAGCCCAGAAGCCTGGCTCCAGTGCTCAAACCACTCGTTCTCTGTCAGCGACACACAGATTTTTCTCATTGTCTTGTGCTTGTGTGTTCCTCCTCCTTCAAAAAAACAAGAAAAATCTTTCTGGATGCTGCGCTATTTTACTTCTAAAAAGGCTTACTCAAAATTCAAGTGGTTTTGTCAGAGTTGAACCATTTTTCCATACAAATTACTGTTGAAAAGGGTAAGGTGCCGAAGGATTTCTTACAGATTTCTAGCTGAAATATTATTTCCTGCATAAACAATCACCCTCCTTTTGGAGCATCAGGACTGTGACAGCCTCAACACAGTTCTTCCCCTAAATACTGGTAGCTTTTCCACTGCTTCGGTTCGGTGTTCAAGACTATGTTTTGGGAACTGTGGCGAGACAGAGGCAGCCAAATGGAGTTGAGAAGCTGGGTAATGGTAGCAGCGGAAAGATGCAGTCACAGAGAAGACGGTGGGGACCAGAATGATGAAGATCTGAAGTTATTTTCCTCATGCAATGAGGATGTCTCCTGGTCCTCTAAGACACGACTGAGGGGAGAGTGGCTTCAGGATCTTTGTGCTGCCTCCTCCCCACAGTCAGAAATGCACATGAACTTTGTGCAGTTGCTGAAGAGATCATGCAGTGCACAGAGTCCATCCACCCCTTCTCCATCCGGCGGGGTCTTGGTGGAGCAGCAGCTTTCCTTCAGACGTGCTGGCAGAGGCTACTCTGGACCAAAGCCGGGGTGGGGAGAGCCTGGGCAGACGCCTGCAGAAGGCAAGACCAGGGTGGGAGCAGGACTGAGCTTGCACCTCTTGCAGCCCCAGTGTGCTGCCACCTCCCCTCTGGTGGGGGGGCCCGGGGACACACGCAGGACCCCTGTGGAAGCTGGGATGAGGACGAGGAGGGTGATGGAGAGGGGGCCTGCAAAGTAGCAAAACAGACAGTGCCGTGATACCCACCACTGTACGAGGCGTTTCAGGGAGTACCTTGGGAAGAAGAGCCCTCTGCTCTGTTACCTGGATCCAGTCAGACTCCGACCCTTTCAGCCATGGCCTTCCCTAACCCGGCCCTGGGGACGAGCCCTGTGCGCCATGTGGGACGGGGATGTTTCCCCAAGGGCGGTGTGAAAGCGCACACTGCTGCTCTGGCTCAGCGAGGACATGGGTCACAACATCTGAAGCTCTTCCAAGGAAGGTGTTTCACAACGCAGCAGTCTCTATTATTAAAACGAAGAACATGGGATACGAAACGCCTTTTCCTTCTAAACACCCATTCTGTAATTACCGGGCCTCTGCCCCCGGGGAGCGTGTCTGTGGGTGTTGTGTAATGGTTCTTAGCTGCACACCCAGAGAGCCGAGGCACCCCGCTCTCCCCATCACACCTCCCTTGTGACCATCACGGCTTAGCCAGGCTTGCTGAATCCATTCCTTTGTTGAACTGGTAACCAGTAAGCTGGTGTCCAGTAGCACACGGGGAGTTCCTCTGATCAGATTACCAGTGATCTGTCCCAGCTGGGGCATCCCCTCACACCTGTGTTGTCAGATGAATGCCGATAAGGAACTGCTGATAAGCCTTGCACAGAAGTGCTCCCAGGGAACCCCGTGCATTCCCTTGATCTTTCTTTACACCTTTGCGCTCTGTGAAATCCTTTTGCTTTAGGACTGAGAGGAGGAACCTGGTAATTATACTCCCAGTGGCAATAGTCTTTCATGCAGGACACAGCAATGGAAACCTGCTGCTTACTGAAGCAGTCAAAATACATGTGACTAAAAAAATTAATCACAACCAACTCCCTTTTTAAATTGTTTGTTTGTTTGTTTGTTTGTTTTTGTAACTGTAAAGAGGGAGAAGCCCCAAGCTCTGTACACTGGGTAGAAAAAAACAGAATTGTGTTTGAAGGCATGTTGGTAATGGGCTGGCAGCTCCAGGGATGCACCGGAGATGTGGCATCACGCAGTAACGCACCGGAGATGTGGCATCACACGGTAACGTACCAGAGATGTGGCATCACACAGTAACACACCAGAGATGTGGCATCACACGGTAACGTACCAGAGATGTGGCACCACGCAGTAACACACCAGAGATGTGGCATCACGCGGTAACGTACCAGAGATGTGGCATCACGCGGTAACGTACCAGAGATGTGGCATCACACAGTAACACACCGGAGATGTGGCATCACACGGTAACACACCGGAGATGTGGCATCTCGCAGTAACACACCGGAGATGTGGCATCACGCAGTAACACACCAGAGATGTGGCATCACGCAGTAACGCAGCCGGTGCCTGGAAGTAGGCACCTGGAACCCGCAACAGGGCCACTTCTGCTTGGTTTCTTACCCTCATCAGCTGATGGAAACAGGAAGCTGGAACCGATTCCCCAGCTGTAGTTCACCTGCCTGTGTAACTTCCCACGGCGAGTCAGAGAATGAGTCTCCACAGCTGGACTTCATGAACGCGTCTTCCTTCAGCTTGCAGCTCTTCTGCCAACCGCCTGTGTCTGTGTCCCAGTTTGCTCCAAACATCTTTGTGTGTGTTGAATCGTTGCAATTACATGTCCCAGTATTAAAAATATTCATTTCCTCACTGATACATCATCAGTTTAGTTTGCAAAATGCTTAGAAAATTAAAATGTGAGGCCAGTATGAAATCTGATCACTTTAAAAGATCACAAGCAGCAGCGACATTCCGTCACACGCCGTGGTAGGAAGAGCCCACACCTCCAGCCACACGTGGGGTCGTTTTCGGTGCTGCAGTGATGTGGTCTGCAGCTCAAAGGTCTGAACTTGGCACAGAGAGGAGCAGCTGCCTCAGGTTCCTGGCGAGTCTGCATTTGACCTGCGTTGCTGTGAGATTGATGCATTTTAATGATGTTTGTAGCAGTTTCTTCACTTTCTTAGTATCTGAGTCTTTTGTGAGGTCTTTCAAGCACAGAAGATTCCTGTAAGACAACTAGAACACGCATGGAAAAGACCAGGCTTTTGAAATCCAATCTTCTCCAGCTTAAAATCGAGGTAGCGCTAGGCTGTTGACAGTAGGTCTCTGAAGACTTTCAATATACTTTTTATTCCATGGCTCCGGCACCACATAGGAAATTAATTCAGCAACAATATTTTCATTAGATTATAACCCAAGTTCTCAATCTTAGGCACATTTGTATGCTTGTAATACATTCTAATTACTTGTAAAGAATAAGTCTGTGTGCTGGTTGGTTTATTGAATATATTAAATTAATGAATAAATAAATTTGCCTCCATGCTGGGAATGCCACTCGACGTCAAAGCTTGCTGCAGAAGGAACCAGAAATGCACCCGTTGGTGGTTTTGGTAAATGATACGATTTGTATTGTAGGTGGACTTTCTCACAAGAGCCACGATTGAGAAAAGCACTTTTCCCCCCCCAGATAACAAAAATCAGCTGTGTGCCTAACTAACAGAAATCAACTGTGTAAAGAGCCTTTTTCTTTCTTTTTCCTCTTTTTTTTTTTTTTTTTTGATGATTGTCAATGGACAATTAATTCAGTCAGGAGGATTACTCACTCTGTCTGAGCTCAGCTCCTCACGTGGTTTCTCTAGGATGGAACTCTCAGGACATTCACCCACTTTCCTACTTTCACGAATTTCTAAGTTATGCAGAGTAGGAAGGAAATAGCAAATACATGAATTAAAACGGTGAAAAAAGTGTCAGGTTGTAGTATTGTGCAGTATCTGCCATATTTGGGGGTTTTCTGTTTGTCTTGTCATATTTCAGTAAAAAAAATAATATTTTTAGCCTGGAACAAAATCATAAGAAGTGAGAATTTTGCTCGGCATTTGGGAAAATCACTGTTATTTAAGAGAGCTATTGAATTTCTATGGTAGGAGGGATAATGCAGAACTAGAAGAGGCTCGTCTTACCCCCTTCTTCATTGGTTTGTTCAATATTGTGTTGCCTACTGCGCTTTCCTTTGATGGAATGATTTTCTCCTCTGGCCCATAAGAGAAAAAAAAGGGCAGGCCTTAGCATGCAAGGAAGCCGACCTGGTATTCTGGCACCAGCAGCGTTCCCTGCAGCAGCAGCTCTGAGCGTGCTTTGGTTTACGGGGAAGTGCTCCTCCTTTCTCAGAACCATTGCATCCCCTCCAAGTGCCAAATCTGCTGACAAATTGCCTTCCAAACTCCAAAATGCTGCTGGTTCTGGTTCCCTTCCTGACAGGGGGATCCTGTGGCATCAAGAGCGGCATCTTCAAAAGTGTTTACCGTGAAGAACAAGGGACTTCGCTCAGGAAAGATCGTTCCTGTTGCCTCTAAAGAAAATGGAAGTGCGATTCAAGAGGTAAAAGAAAACAGGCTCCTGGTGCTGGAAAGCGGTTACGTCAGGCAAGGGGTAGACGGTAAGACGGGGGGCAAAGAACGAATGAGAATTTCTCTTCCTGCCTGTTGAAATAAGAGTCAGTGGAACAAGACGAAGTGTTTTTCTGTGTTGTTCGGGCTGCAATGCTTTGTTAGAGAACTGTTCACCCATGTGAAAATGCATAACCCTGTCAACCTGCCAAGTGAAACCGAGGGTGATCGGCTGCGTAAGTGCTGGTAGCACAGGATAAAGCTGCCTTTGGCTACTTTCAATTACACACCCAATTCTTTTAAGACTTCTGAATATTTGGGAAAGGAGAATATGCAGAACTTGTTTGTTTACATCAGATTGTGCTGTGTTTTCAAGTTTCTCAACTGCTTTCGGAGCATGTGAGCACAGCCCTAGCCCTTCTCCTTCCACATACCTGGCAGCTTTGTCAATACAGCAAATGACTCCTCTCCAGGAGAAAGGAGCCGCGTCAGGCTGATGTTGAGCAGAGTTTCATCATTTCAAAAAAGTGGGAACTGGAGCTAAGACAGGCATTAAATAACGAAGCAAAGTGTCAGGTACCGGTGCTGCAGCGATGATTCAGGCAGTCCCAGCAGGCATTACTGATGCCTGTGCTGGGCTGGGCTGGAGGAAAGTGTCAGAACAAAGGGCAGATCTTTGCCTTTCAATCTTTCAGGCACTGCTGGAAGCACGGCCAAGCGCAGCTGGTCTTGGGTTCTGGGCAGAACAGATGAGAAGTGAACTTGGTTTCTCTCTGCCTCTATCAGGACAAGACAGCCACCCCAAGGTCCCCAGGTGCTTGGCTGTCCACTGGGCAGCCCTTCTGCTCCTGTGGGGCTTGTCAGCAGCCTACATATCCTGCAAGCATCACTAGGGGGTTTTGGCAGGAAGCTCTAAGTATCTCACCTTCAGAACTGAAATACTTTTTTCATGGAACTGGATGCTTTCAGGATGGCCTGCCTGTGCAAGTAGCTTTTTTCCATGGGTGATTGCGAGTGAGGTCTTTTGGATGAGGAACTCACTGAAGTTGACAGCTTAGTTCCTTTGAATTTCTGCACAGCGTTCTGTTCTGCACCAGGGTGGTGCTGAGCCTGCCCTAATTAGCCCAAATTACCGTACTTAGAAAAAGCATGAATTCATTCTCATGGTGCTTTGCTTATCTCTACACAGCTACTGCAAAGACATGTCCCTGAGGGCATCACAGTAAGTTTCTGGACCTTAATTCATGTGTTCAAACTATTCAAACTCGCACACCAAACCTCCTACCACTTTCGGCAGTTTTCAGCTTCCGTTAAAGAGTGCTGTGCCGCCTTCTTTTGTAACCTGCTCAAAACATGCAGCAGCATTCGGGCGTTTGAAAGGGCACACTGAAGAGCCGGGACATCAAGACCCACCTCCAGACAGCCAGCATTAAGAATTTAGAGCAGTAACACCCTGAGACAAACCCATCTGGGTTTGCCAGTCCTTGCTTTTACCGGATGCTGCTTTTCCCTACGGGATTGTAGCTACCCGTCCATAAAGAGCCATTCCACCGGGGTGAGGAAGACTGTGCTGCTCCTGACAGCGCTACTAATGAAGCAATGCCTCAACCAGCTGTCCGATGGGAGTTTCTGAAAGCTGGAGCTGGTATCTGCAAGTCCGGAATGTTTGTGTTTCTGTACCAAAAGCAACAATTACACCACAGGAAGAAAAACAAACCTCCACAGACTAAGTAGCTGAAAATGAACAGGTTTAATCAAAACAATGGAATAAAATTTAATCAATCAGCATTATTGTGCTTTGCCAAACTTCACCTTATAACGCTGGAGGAAAATGGATTTTTTATTCTAGTGAAAAATCTGGCAGACTGGAATGAAAAGCTAACTTTGCAAAGGTTGGGAAAAAATTCTTAAATGGTTAGTTTTGAACCAAAACCAAATTAAATAAAAAGTTTACCCAACGAGATATTTCTACTTAATTTTTTTGTTGTTGTTGTTTCTGTAATAAAAATCAGAGTATCTGAATAAAACTAACTTTCCCCCAAAACTGCTCTTGCAAATATATGGTATGTTCCAGACACCTGTCCTGATTTTCCTGTTGCTTTTCTGCCTTGCAGACATATAAAAAGATGTTTCCTTGCTGAGGATTTCTTACACTTTATTTCCTCCAAAGTAAAAGATACCCATCTCTAATTTTGCCATATCGAAGCTAACCTAGATCCTTACCTGGGGCAGAATGGAGGCTGGAGCCAGCGTACAGCTTCTCCATACCCATTTGTTTATCCAGGCCCCGCCAGGGACATGCTGGTACCACAGTGATGGTCCCTCATGTGACAGCGCGGTGGCATTGGTACCTAGGCTTTCCCCTGTTGCCAGGCGTGTGGTTCTGGGTGGTTTAGACGGGAACACCCGTGGGCGGTGGGAACTGAGCATGGCGTGGCGGCGATGCTCCCTGTGCCCTGCCTGGGCTTCTGCTTCCAGGAGCGGAAGCCAGCTTAGGACCAGGAGAGGAGCAGAGCAGAGTCACAGAGCCCCAGGCAAATAAAAGGGGCACTGTGTTCCCTAAAATGGGAACTATGACCAACCCACCTAACACACTGTACAGCCACATCAGTGTAACAGGCAGATATTTAGAGTGTCTTTGATTTTAGCTATAGGAAGAATTAGAGAAGAAAATATCTTTAGTACACCCTTCCTAAGACTCTGTGAGGAGTGAAGTCCTGCAGCAACTTTCAGAGAAGTCGTGTCTGCCCACCATGATGGGCTCCCATCAGAGATGGCAGTTACAGGCACTACATATCAGGGAATAGCATTTATTTCCACAAAGGCTGCCAAGGAGCATAGATGGTTATCCCAATCAGATAGAACGGCAGGGAAATGTTTAATGAATTAAAAACATTCTGTTGTTGAACAAAGTTTGAATGTAAGGACTGCATGGGTGGCTGGGGACGGAAATGGAAGCATCACTTTAAAAAGAAAGCAGCTTGTTTTGCCTTTCTGAGCCTGGCATGGCTGTGACACCGACAATGTCTTACATATGTCAAAATCAAAAGGTGCTTGTAGAAGAATCAGGCAATCTTCCCCACTATACTTGAGCCTTCACACCATTTACCTTTCAGACCTGTTATGGCTGCTCAGGCCATGAAAAATGAAACCTGAGCGAAAGCACAAGGTTGTGTCGAGTGAAGAGCATCGTCACGGGGGTGTGCAGCGTTTGTTTTACTAGCGCATCCCATCTGACAGCAGCAGGCTGAGAAGACCCCGGCTTTGCATATGCAGAACACAGTGGATTACGAACCCGGGATGCACACTGCGATCGGCGGAAAGATGAGCGGGTGAAGGAGGCGCCCGGTGCCGGGTCGGATCCTGCAGGGAGGGGGAAGGGTTTTCCGCGCTCGGAAAACGCGCCCCGTGCGC